>NW_007381563.1:0-5582 GCF_000475195.1 Diaphorina citri | reverse complement strand
TTGAATCCACGGTGCGATTTGTTCACTACCGAATCAGGACATGGTGAAACTTTAGACACTGTCTGATCTATACCAGGTTATAGGGAAAATGCAGGGTTCGCATACTCCATCTGCTGAGTCACAAATTCCCTGTATTGGATATGAATATTAGCGATATTCCTTGTTTTTATAAATCAAAGTCGTATTGACTTTTCAAATTAACCTCTCTTCTTTATCGTTATTTTCCTTTGCACGATGCTAATCAGATTATAGCCCGTGAGTGTTCAACGCTGTACAGAGGACTGTTTGGGTTCTTGTTTCTTTTTTTTTCGTGCGAGTGCAATTCTCTGCTCATCTAGTAGAACTTCTCTAGACGGGTTTGCATCACTTGGGTTATTCACGAGCATTTGATCAACTTTAAGTTCTTCCGGTGCAGCTACTACAAAGAATTATTACTCAACTGGGATTGGATGCCCTTTTCTATTCTTTAGCCATACTGCAAGATTTTCTATCATGCAATCATTTATACATTATGTACTACTACTGCGCTACTCACCATAGTCATGCGCCTGAGTGCACCCACGCAACGCACCAGCCTCGATTCTAAAACCGAACAAAAATGACCCCCCCTGTTTTCCAGCCGGTGAATACAGATACGCCAGGAACACTCACCGTATAGTAGAAATAGCCTAAGTAGTTGATAACCACACATTTAAATATTAAAGTCCGCTGAATCCACGAGGTTGCTTCTATACTCATGGATTAGCACTAGCACTAATTGCCAGCATAATATACCTGCATGAACAGACAAACACTCCACCCACTACACACATACAATGCACTACAATCGGGCTGCCTGGAAGAAACTGGACAAGAAACATCGACCGACTAATTTGAGAAACGAAAAGGTGTGAAGAAGAAGTATGAAATGAGAAAAGCATGAATCCAGGGTATATAGATTATATCATCTGAATGAGCCAGGACCTAAACAGCGATATTCTAGTGTCTTCCTACCCTCCAGAAATTCACCCAGTAGGATCGTATCCGCGCTCATGTACTTATAAAACTATATACGCTCCCACAGACACACACATCCATGGTAAGTTAGAAGTGTTCATCCAATTATATTATCCTCAACTGAACTTCTTTATAGGCTAAGGGGACAGACTAGCTACGTTGACGGGACCGCCATTGATACCAAATCGGTTTAAAAATGACACGCCAAAAACTATGACACTTGTGTTGTATCGCAGCCCCCTCTCCCCCCTACCACAATATGGAGCCAGGACATTGCGTTCAGCCCTCACCTGTCACCTCAGACCTAGCGATGAGGGATACAGTTCTATCTCGGTAATTTATTGGTAAATATTTTTCCACGTGCATGATGATAAACAGGAGAAAAATAATGTAATAACAAAATACTTATTCAAAACTTAAACTAGAACATTTTTATTTGGGTTTTATTTGCTCTTTTGGAATTTCCCTGGTATAAATTCACGATGCTCCTCTGTAGCTGCAGAATACTGACAGCAAACTAGTAGTACAGCCCCTACTACGTGCAAACAGCGGAGACCTATGGGAGATTCCCTTCTATGAAGAGTTGACTTTAAAACATGTAATATACTCCATACTTTCACCCTTCCTTTACCTTGATCTTCTAAAATAAAATCCGCAGCATAGGCTCAGTTCTGGCTAAAGAAACCAGGTGATAGGTAGGAAGGTAAGGGGAAACACTAAATACTCTGGATAATTTGAGAATTAATGTAGTTATGAAAAAAAATAGAAATTCTCTTAATACTTAGAACTCGATCTACCGACCTCGCTAGCAGAAGTACATCAAAAGTCTCGTGATTATGAAATACAAGACCTGGAGAATCAAAGAATGAGTAGCAGGCCATCTCAGGTAAATCGTATACATTTTATCGGTACAGGACTAATTTGGATGAGCACTAGCTCTTATATGGTTCTCTGCCTGGTGAGCGCGGCGAGGACTACATCTATATGAACCACATGACACTTCATTCGCTAGATCCCCGGCTAAACCCAGAATCGAGGATACATCCCCTCCAAAGACCGCAGGCATGGCCTCACCGGGACATATCACGATATGAATACCCGTACCACGGCACCCCTCATAGCCATAACTTACTGGAATTCAGCGTCTTTCCATATGGCTGAATAAGAGGAGATGGATGATATAACAGACAAAAGTCAGGATATAGACTCTGGAAGGCTAGAAGATGAGTAATGAGCCCTACGTGACCACGTGAGAGAATTACTGTCCACTAATGACCCTGCGCACACCGACTACCCCAAGAACGCCACACTCAGTCAACACACACCACAAGTTGACCCCTAGATGTTTTTTTTTACCCACATATCTCTCTCCTACCCAATCAAATCACCAAACACACACGAGGATAAGGGAGACGTGGATATATATATGCAGAGAGACCAATCAAAGCTATGCTGCTTGCAAGAAGGGTGGTGCTAACCAAGAGTATTGACGAGCACCTCACCAATATTGAATAAAGAAAACTGAAATACCTGAATTTTCCTTTGATCTAGTTTCTTGAGTTAATTAGCGAGTTTGACAAGATTAGCGATACCCGTTAACATGAACTCTTTATTAACGATTAATTGACAAAGACTTGTTTCTCGTTACTTATAACATTTCGATTTTTCCATCTTCCAGGCCAGTTTCCAATTGCTAGTCGAGTTTCATCCGATTTTTTTTCGAATATCCTTGTAGCAGTGTATTAAATGGGACGTGTTCCCACTTTACCTACCCAACAATTTTTTGTTTTTCTTCCCTCCGAACGACACAAAATGTCCTTGAAGGCATGTAAATTAAAGAGTGTTCCCACTGACACACCAACGACTTTTTTCCGAACGTCAAGTGGGGAACTGGGCCTTTTACTTACCTGCGTTTTCCCATTCTCGAAACACGGCCACACCCTGGAAGAAGTAGATCCGTGTTATCTCCGGGCAAATGCCAGGACAGGATCCATGATCGGCATAGACCTCGGAAACCTTGAATGATAACGAAGCTGCCAGAGAGTAGAGGTTAGGATATCGGACCTCACTTGAACACTCCGCGTGAGTAATACACGCTTGTAGGCTTGATACTGACTATAATAACCGTGAGGGAACAAATCATATCGAATGAGATAGCAGAGGAGAGAGGAAAAAAATTAATCACATCAACGTTAGTAGAAGCTAAATCCCCGATTTGTTGAGGTATTTCCGTATAAAGAGTTGAAGTTATGTGTACTTATGATGTAATTTTGGTAATTTGCAACGGGTTAAAATAAAAGTAAGTAAGTAAGTGTTATTGGTTAATGCCTCCTAAGTTTATATGTATTTATCTAACGGCCTTCGACCCGCTGGCAAAGCCATGTTCTAATAAATGTTATCTTCGTAATAAAGTAAATATAATGCGCCTTTTTGGTAACATGTTCATCAGAACAATCATCAGAACGAAATGCGGCCTTCCAGGCCGTCTGATAAAGCTAGCTATGTTGCAAATAATAAACATATTGCGGGCTTCGGCTCGCCTGGCAAAGGCCAGTGTACTTCGTTTCGTTAAATTACATAAAAGGCAATGCGGCTCCGGCACGGCAAAGCCGGTTATGTAAGCTTGGTTAAAAAATTTGGATTCTAGGACTGATATAGTCCAAGCTAGATTTCAGCAGACTTACCTTGGACAGTGTAGCCATGGCCAGTATTATATTGCCCTGGAGTGGATGGCTAGGTAGATTACTTAGAATCAGGGGTTCTATCGCACACCACTTCTCCTCTACTACCACTAAACAAACATTTGGACTCCACAGAGCGAACTCCGAGTGTTCGTTTGAAGCTGAGTTGAAATACAGAACCTCCTGTATCTGAACATACGGCTATTTGAGTGGAATCTGTGAACTGAGATAAAAAGGGAGAAAAACGAGCTTATAATGTATTACAGCTATCTATGATTTCGATAATATGTTCGTTATAGTTTTTGTACAATCTAGTAGTTAAAACTTGGTTAACTTTTGATTAAGCAATCTGATTGTTGATCTCAACTATTTGAATGCTTAATCCAAGAGGTAAACTTGAACTAATAAACTCGGCCACTCGGCCATTAAAGGGCAATTGAAATAGCCCCAAAACTCAAATTAAGCTGCTAATCGGACCGTATTCAGGGGGCTAATTTTTCCTCTTTACTATAAGGTGAACCCCGGCGGATACAATAAATCTTAGATCGGACCTGTAGCTAATTAGATTTTCAAACAATAAAATATGTTGGAAAGAGGTTGAGAGATATGGAAGTTGGAGGTAAGAGAGACAGGGGAAGAATGAGATTTATGGACAAAGTGAAACAGGATTTGAAAGAGAAGAAGTTGGAAGTTAGCCACGCCCAAAACCGAGGCGCATGGAAGAGGTTGATTCAAAACGTCGACCCCACTTGAGTGGGAAAAGACGCAGTAAAAGAAGAAGAAGAAAAAATGTGCGGTAGTTAACCAAACCAATAGCCTTCATATTGTCTGGTGTTTTACTTACCTTAACATGCAATACTCCAGAGCTAGGCGAATGTACATCCGTCATACGACGTAACACTTTCCCTGCTTCCAACACATTGAACATGAGTATAGTACCCCGCGCGTAGCCTGCTAGGAGACGAGTACAATCTACGCTCAGACCTGTAACAGAGATATAACTTAGAGGTTGGTTAGAGGGACCAGTTCGTCCCGAAGCGAAGAGAGAAGGAAGGCAGGATAAGAGAAAGCCAGCCTTTTGAAGTAGGCAAGAAGGTGTAAAATCTATGGCTCTTAACTATTCTTACTTAGGTCGTGTCTATTACTCTATTGTTATGGCTAACATGGGTAGGTATTCAATTTTTGACACGAACGAAAATGATAGTTGGGAATTTTTTAGAGAGTTTTTAACACATGAAAAGAATTTTCAATAAAACAAATTCATAGTAAATCTCATGACAACTCGATCCAATTCTAAAGACAATCGATATTCCATAAGACAATCTGAAACACCTCAAGCAGAACAAACAATAACTGTTCATGTGATAAATGACAATGGTTGCCTATGCAGTGTATCCGACATCACAGGGGATATGAAAATATCCGACTTGATGAAGAAGAGTTTCCTCGTGTTATACGAGAACGAAAGCAAATCAGTATGTATGTACAAGATAATATGCATCCGAACAGACAAACTTCTAAGGCACTTCCACACGGTCGAACACTACAAACTTGTAAACGGTGATGAGTTGCTTTTGGTGGAAAGATATGTCACCCTTGAGGAAAACATGGAAGAAGCTGCGAGTTCAGAACCTGAAACTGAGCTCCCAATAGTTATCAATAAAGCTACCATTGCTGAAATGACAAAGAAGTTGAAAGTGAAGAATAAGAAGAAGAAATATGTAGGGTACAATCCTCTCTATTGTAACCAGTTTCTCATACAGAGAGAATTGAACTATGTTCTTGTAGCCCTCATTGAGAGATCAGCCAAAATAGTCCGTTTCAATTATGCCAATGATGTGTTCAAGGAGATAGTTCAAAAGTTAAAGCTTGATATAAAACCAAATAATGAAGCTGTGCAGGCAT
>NW_007381562.1:0-12447 GCF_000475195.1 Diaphorina citri | reverse complement strand
AAAAAACTGTGGGGGAAAAGAGTGGAATAGAATAGAATTTGATGGGGTGTGTGTGGGTGGTGGTCCCGTACAAAGGATGGGTCAACCACTAGTATACCCTATTTATACTGCAAGAATGAGACTGGAAAGGCCCTCTACTCCCACTGTCTTGTTGGGGATAGGGAGGGGGAAAGATTTATATTTGATGAGTAAAACTCTTGGAAAGAGCTCGGATGAGTGGTGAAAAGTTGTTTTGTGGTGAATGGAATTTATTTATCGATTAAAACTGTATGGAAAAAGGATGCTATTGACTATAATCTTAGTACGGTATCCTCTCACATTGTAGAACATAGAAAACATAACACAACATATTAAACATATAGAAAATAACATATTGAATATAACATATGAAACATATTGAGGATCACGATAAGCATGTTTGTAATTTCCATTGTTGAACAAATCACATGATTCATCAAACAATACAAGATTGATGGCTAAACACATTGCACTGATCACAACATGAGTTGTAGCGTTTTAAACGTACCAAGTGTGAATCCAATGGTTGATAGTTTGATACTTTCATATTATGAATTGAAAATTCTACACGAATAATTTCCGTTTGTCGGGTGAGTGATGAAAGTTTTACGACGAAACTTCAAAATATTAGAACAAAAACCTAACACTATTAAAAGTATTAAATGCAAGAGTTCATTGTAGATATATCTGTCTTGAAACCAAAGAAGCCTCTTCAAGAAGTGAGAATGACTCGGATAACATTGTAAAAGCTGAAGTAAAATTAAGAGAATTTTGGTGAGATTTCTGAAATATTCATCCTAATTCGAAAAATTCAATACAAGATTGATGGCTAAACACATTGCACTGATCACAACATGAGTTGTAGCGTTTTAAACGTACCAAGTGTGAATCCAATGGTTGGTAGTTTGATATGTACTTTCATAAGATAAAAAATACTTAGTCACAAATTCACAATGATGAAATACTTAATAGTAAATATTTAAATATTGGACAGGCGGGCTGAAGACAATGAAAACAATCTAAAAGGATTCAACCGATAGTTGAAATCGTTTAACAAGATACAATACATAATAAATTAATACCTACTTAGTATACCTATCCCATTGAATTCAGACAAGATTAGATAAATAGTCTGTTAAAGATCCCATTCAGACCTATAGTACCTATATCTTCAGGTTGGTTATGTGATCATGTAAAGATTGTAAGGCATCTTCTACTGATATATCTCTTGATATTCCCTGTTTTTATCGCTGAAATTCTCCAAAGTATGTTTAATAACCGAACTCTGACTTCCAAGTTCATTTTGATGGTCATAACTACTATAAGGTTTTTACTATCATTTCTATAGTACCTATATCTTCAGGTTGGTTATGTGATCATGTAAAGATTGTAAGGCATTCCCTGTTTTTATCACTGAAATTCTCCAAAGTATGTTTAATAACCGAACTCTGACTTCCAAGTTCATTTTTGGCAATTTTTACATTTGGCAATTTTTACAAAAGAAATTCTCTCTTTAACTTTCCAGTCTCAGGAGTTTGGACCTTATAGGGGACCCTGAAGACCTCCTTTTTGTGAGTGAGCTCTACAGTTCACGGAAGTATTAATATTAGCGAAAATAAATAAATATGTAAAGCTCAGTTTCCCTAGATAACACGCAGGAATCGCCCCTGTTTCCTAATCCTCTATGGATTTCACCATCTCATGTGTGTACAAAGTAAAGCTCAGTTTCCCTAGATAACACGCAGGAATCGGCCCTGATTCCTAATCCTCTATGGATTTCACCATCTCATGTGTGTACAATGTAAAGCTCAGTTTCCCTAGATAACACGCAGGAATCGGCCCTGATTCCTAATCCTCTATGGATTTCACCATCTCATGTGTGTACAATTGGGAAATGTATGAGCACGTCGTAATGGAATATTGGTGCCTGTGGGACGTGACCATTGAAATCAAAACAAGGAATCCGATCCTATAATACCATTCCGATGAAGGCATACCAATCCGAATCGGATATCGGATGAAGTAGACAATCAATCAAGCAGTGGAAATTATATCTGAATGGGATCTTTAACAGACCATTTATCTAATCTTGTCTGGGATAGGTATACTAAGTAGGTATTAATTTATTATGTATTGTATCTTGTTAAACGATTTCAACTATCGGTTGAAGCCTTTTAGATTGTTTTCATTGTCTTCAGCCCGCCTGTCCAATATTTAAATATTTACTATTAAGTATTCATCATTGTGAATTTGTGACTAAGTATTTTTGATCCATGCTATGAAATAAGTTTTGAAGTACCTATGCCCATTCACCAGGAGTAATAAAATTGCTTGCTATTCAAATTAATAGGTATCAGAAACGATTGATTGAAAAGAAAAATCCTGGATCTGCCAAGCTGCATAATGTAGGTATGTAGGTACATCGTAAAATTCGTAAAGATCAAAAAACCAGGGTGGACGAAGAAAAGGCTTAAGGTGGATAATAATAGTAGAAAAAGCTGTGAATAATAAAATAGATTTGAATTAGAAAGCGAAAGCTAATCAAAATAGGTAGGTAACCTTGATGACGGTACGAAGTGGCACATTTCTGGACTGAGACATTTGCGGTGGCCCGCATACTCATACAATTAACCAAGTTAGCCGTCAGTAAAAATGAGATAGGCATAAATAAGGTAGTAACAGATACTACAGAAATTGACAGTATGGTAGTAACAGAGACCTACTGAAGATGGATTGGAGATGATTGAAAAGAATAAAAGAAAGCTGCTGAAAGAAAGGATCAACCTGGGAGTCTGAGCAAAGATCGAAACCGCAAAGCTCCCAACCACACACTTAAAGGATATAATGAATTTTATCACCTTGAAAACCGCAAAAACACATTGCTACCTGCTATTACTTTCTGCGAGAGATTGTAGAGATTGTAATGGATAGTGTTATGGCTTCTGAAGAAGACTAGAACAGACTTTTGAAAGGCATGAGAGCCGCGAGCTTGAAAAAATGTTTGACATTCAGAAACTTCATAGATTAGACGGACACCTACGGCAATCCAACAAAATAGATAAGACAGAACTAAAGGTTATGTGAGAGCTTCTAGTCAGAAACTTCATAGATTAGACGGACACCTACGGCAATCCAACAAAATAGATAAGACAGAACTAAAGGTTATGTGAGAGCTTCTAGTACCTAACAGATAAATCTCTAGGGAAGGCACTTCTACACTCCAGTTGGCCGATCGATATCGCCAGGAGTCAATATAAAGTAGGTAAGATCAAATGATTCAGGAGGAATTAAAGAAAAGTTGTGTGGACATGTCTCAGTCATCAATCGACCACAGTAACGGCGCTTTCAGTAGCAAAATTCCATGCCCTGCAGCTCAGAAATATGTAATAAATTGAAAAATGAATAGCTCCTAAAGGGATTTCAGCAAAAACCTACGAACACTAAATGCCACTGTCAAACTTGACCCAGCAAGCTTTGCAAATGAACTTTGAAACTATAAACACTATTTACTCTGAACAAAAGTACTAACACATTTCCAACTTTAAACACCACCTAATATGGTGATTGAAATCTGGATTGTGGAGACCATGACACCAAAAGTGTTTTAAACGAGGTGTATTCTATTCTTCTTCTTCATCTTCTTCTTCTTCATCTTCTTCTCCTCCTTCTTCTTCATCTCCTTCTTCCTCTTCTTCTTGAAGAGGGAACTGTACTTTATCCTGTTCTCCTTCTCTCTTCGATTTCGGAACGATAAGACCTCAGCAGTTTAGACTTTAGCAGTTAGAGTTCCCTCTCTATACCTATAAAAAAAGTTTGGACTTACAGCCAGTGAGTTTAGCAGTTAGAGTTTCCTCTATACTATAAAAAATAAAAAATGAAAAAGTTTGGACTTACAGCCAGTAACTTTCACAGAATCATGAAACAGTTCGAGGTTCGATTTCATAGAGATGAGGAATTGACGTGACTATCAGCAAAAATTACTCTAAGTAACAACTGTAACAACTTACCTATCTATAACTTACTATCAGCAACTTACCTATCTATTATTATAACTTACTATCAGCAACTTACCTATCTATTATTATAACTTACCTCTTATTTTGCATAATAGCCGTCTGGTGATGAAGGTGTAAGTGTTTTTACTTTTACTCTTCTTTTTTTTACTTTTACATTTCTTTACCAGATTTTTTTCCAACTTTTATCCTGTCTTCCTTCTCTCTTCGATTTCGGGACGATAAGACCATAGCAGTTACAGTTCCCTCTGTCAAAACCTCTTAAAAAAAAAAAAACAATATATTATCATTTTCAAATGAAATACTTCTGCCTTCTAGGTTCTGAAGAGTCTAAGTAATTTTTTGTCGAGCAATGTGTAGTTCCTCATTCTTCTCATCCTTAGGCCCGCTATTAACTTTGAAGTCTGCGTACGATGGCACTATCCATAGGAATATTAAACATATATCTATAGGAATCATATGTATACCCATACCTATCCATAGGACTATTACCCATACACCCATAGGAATCATATATGCTGCGGTAAATTGTGGGTGAAGTACCACTCTCATATTAATAATAAATGAAATTTTTGAAGACGGTCGCAATGGCAGCACTACTCAAAGTTGTCATCAGTTCTGACAGACCTACATAGGTCTGTCAGAACTGATGTACCACACACACGTTCCTGCTCGTATGTAGGTCTGTCAGACAGGCGGAACGTGTGTGTGGTAAGAAAGCTTTAGACCTGACAGACCTAGGTTAATTTCATCAGACAGTCGGAACGTGTGTGTGGTAAGAAAGCTTCAGACCTGACAGACCTAGGTTAATTTCATCAGACAGTCGGAACGTGTGTGTGGTAAGAAAGCTTCAGACCTGAAAGACCTAGGTTAATTTCAATTTCAAGGTCTGTCAGACCGTCCGAACTCGTGTGGAGAAAAAAACTCGAGGGCGAAAAAACCCGAGTCTGAAGCTTTTTCCGCCACATACGTTCAGACACCTACGGGTCCTACGGTCTGACAGAGCGGTGAGTGGCTGGTCTTGGATACACATGGCCAACATCCGAAACGGTTCGGTACCCAAGGAAGAAAAAAGCTAAGGTTCCGAGAAAAGTTCCAAATACCAGGTCTCCACTCTACAGTCCAATGGGGAAATGTAGGTATTTTGGTCTTCCAAGCAAGCTCAAATGCATGAAAAATGTCAAAAATCGAGTCAACAAGTGAATGTGGGTATACCATGCACTAGTGAAGCTAATATATCAGAAATTCTATGTAAAAACCAATGTCATAAGTTCAAGTAATGATTAAAGTAGGATTTTCTTTTAGTTCTTACAATCTCATTCTCACGTTGTATTATTTACAAATTTACATACATGGAGTTATGGTCAATTCTCCTTTTCCGATACGTTTTTTTCAAAATCCTCTGTCCTTTCTTCATTTACTGCCCACAATCTGAGAACCTCCATCGTTCGAGCCACAGAATAATGTTCCCGTCCACACCATTCCGAAAGGTTCCACATGAAAACCAGTAGAAACTGTGTAGAAAGTACGCAGAAACCCATATCTGCGGCATTCCTCATGGGACTTCAAAGCTTCCCATTCATTTGGCGGAGACAAAACCGCAGTTCGACACAGCTTCCTGCGGCCAAATGAGATTCTGTTGGTTTTAATTTGTGTTCAATTATAATCGAGTGGTCGCGAGACTCGGCAAGAGTTCAATTACAAAAAATTTCGCCTCTTCGGAGACCTGAGGAAAGTGCGGATGTCCGAAATTTGAAGATGAAAAGGTCAGGCAGCCACTCACTATCAGGTATCAGGTAGCCACTCATCATGTATCAGGTAGACGGTAGACCCGTAATTCGGACCTTTTCAGCCGTATTTGTCAGGTCTACCTGATAGTGTGTGCTCATCAGGTATCAGGTAGATCTGACAAGCGGACCTGATCGGTTGACTGGCCAAATACAGTAATTATGAAGTAAAAGTTGTTCACTGAGTACAAATAGGTACAAACAATAAAAGCTCTTTGCTGAGTAGAAATACACAAATAGTAAAAACAATAATGATAATGAAACCGTCATAAAATCGTAAAATCTCCTTTGAAAGATGGGCAAAGCGAAGCGACTACTGCCTGAGGCATTTCCTAGTCGGAACCTTTTGTTTAGGAAACTACTTAGGACAAATACTACGAACTGTGCATTTTTTAAGAGGTTTGATAGAGAACTTTAACTGTTAAGGTATTATCGTCCCGAAAGCGACGAGAGAAGGAAGACAGAAGAAAGCCAGCAATTCAGAGACAGAACCTTATCTGTTTAGGATAAAATCCGCCCCACCTCAACAAAGGATGACAAGAAATGTCTAAAAGCTGTCTAGCCAGTGTGGTCCCAAAAGACACTCAAAGATTGCGTGTAAATATGTGTCCATACGTAATCGACCGGCCATCGATCGATGTCAACTAAATCGTCCACACTGCCTCGACAACACAGATTCACCTCCTCGATCCACGGCCGGTCGACTATGTTTGGACACACCTTTAGAGCTTTCTTAATAGCATTCACACCTCAACAAGGATGGCAAGTTGGCGAGAAATTTCTAAAAGCTGTCTAGCCAAGGCGGGCCCAAAGACACCCAAAGATTGCGATTTATATTGACTTTCAACTCACCTTTGACTCGGTCCACTTTGTTCATGTAGACCATGAAGAGTCTGCATCAACTCTTTTTTGCTTCATCCACAATTTCCATCACATGTGTAATTACAAGACCTATTAGAAGTATGCTAATGTTTTCTTTATCCTTGATGAATTCAACCACTATTCCGGTAAGGCTGGATTGCACTCCGTGGGTTTGCCTTGAGACGGTGTAGTTCACGGACAGTTGAATCTTGTCTACGATTTATGGAAGTCGGTTCATTTGATTTAGAATTTTAGACAGTTTGCTCAAATATTGCCCAAGTTTAGTGTTGGAAAGATTTAGATTTAGACAGAAGTTCGGTGTTCGAAATACTTTGATTTAGACTTTTTGGATATCTGTGTTTTGTTCCGAAGCTGGCTGTCTACGATTTATGGAAGTCGGTTCATTTGATTTAGAATTTTAGACAGTTTGCTCAAATATTGCCCAAGTTTCGTGTTGGAAAGATTCAGATTTAGACAGAAGTTTGGTGTTCGAAATACTTTGATTTAGACTTTTTGGATATCTGTGTTTTGTTCGGAAGCTGGAGCAATTCATTTGATTTAGTCCGTTTGGGAGTGTAGTTACTGTCTAAATTTGGTAGGTCCGAGTGCTCCTTCTACTTTTCTACTTGTGTAAAAACAATTCCATTTCCAAGTGTATAGGTACTTCAGTTGGGACTTTTTGTGTAGGTAAAAATTTGGTAGGTCCGAGTGCTCCTTCTACTTTTCTACTTGTGTAAAAACAATTCCATTTCCAAGTGTATAGGTACTTCAGTTGGGACCTTTTGAGTAGGTAGTTGGTATCTTCTTGTTCTAAAGAAATCTCAAAGTTGTGATTTTTCTACAGAGTTGTGATTTGTCCACAGAATTGTGATTCGTCAGGTTCACGAGTTTCAAAGTGTTCCTCAAGTTCCTCAATAAATCATAGGAGGACCAGGCCAATTACGCACGTACTCAAAAATTTGCCTCAAGTCTTCTTCTAATTTCTCAAATATTCTTCTTCTAATTCCTCAAATATTGTACTCGGTATCTCGGCTATACATATGCGTGTACGTACATAGTTTTATTATGTTTGACATGTTTCATCAAATCTTCGCCAAATCTTCACGCTTATAACTCTGATTGATGACTTGATGAATGATCCTTAACAACGCGGATTTCACAGGTTAGTTCCGAAAATCAAGAGGTGTTATTACAACTATGAGATCTTCAAAAAGTGGGACTACCTGGTCATAGCCGAAAGTATAATACAATATATTATCTATATAAATAAAATTGTAGATTTGTCTGTACATTGCTTAGAATCGTGAAACCAGGCCAATTACGCACGTACTCAAAAATTTGCCTCAAGTCTTCTTCTAATTCCTCAAATATTCTTCTTCTAATTCCTCAAATATTGTACTCGGTATCTCGGCTACATATGCGTGTACGTACATAGTATTTATTATGTTTGACATGTTTCATCAAATCTTCGCCAAATCTTCACGCTTATAACTCTGATTGATGACTTGATGAATGATCCTTAACAACGCGGATTTCACAGGTTAGCTCCGAAAATCAAGAGGTGTTATTACAACTATGAGACCTTCAAAAAGTGGGACTACCTGGTCATAGCCGAAAGTATAATACAATATATTATAATGCATAAATAAACAAGGGAAAAAGTAGGTAATAAGGTATTATTAGGAGGTATTATAGGCTCAAAATACATATAAAAAAAATTAATAAGACATTATTAGGACCTATGTGTAAATTCTCACTTTCTCGTCAAAAGATTTTGAACATAAGTAGGTATCACATTCACACCAAAAGTTTCCTAACATATGCTGATTTTAATATGTTCAATTGGATATTGATTATATCGGCGATTTCTGTAAAATTTAAAATACCTATCTCCTTACTGTAGCTACTTAACGAGTTTCTAAATCTGGATGCATAAGGAGTAAGAATAACTAAAAATTTCACGATTCTAAGCAATGTACAGACAAATCTACAATTTTATTTATATAGATTAGGAGTTATTATAGGCTCAAAATACATATAAAAAAAGTTAATAAGACATCATTAGGACCTATGTATAAATTCTCACTTTCTCGTCAAAAGATTTTGAACATAAGTAGGTATCACATTCACATCAAAAGTTTCCTAACATCTGCTGATTTTAATATGTTCAATTGGATATTGATTATATCGGCGCTTTCTGTAAAATTTAAAATGCCTATCTCCTTACTGTAGCTACTTAACTCATGAAACAGTTCGAGGTTCGATTTCATAGAGATCAGAAATTGACGTGACTATCAGCAAAAATTACTCCAAGTAACAACTTACCTATCTATAACTTACTATCAGCAACTTGCCTATCTATAACTTACTATCAGCAACTTACCTATCTATTATTATAACTTACCTCTTATTTTGCATAATAGTCGTCTGGTGATGAAGGTGTAAGTGTTTCTACTTTTACTCTTCTTTTTTCTACTTTTACATTTCTTTACCAGATTTTTTTCCAACTTTTACTCAATTTTGTTTTGTGTTCGAGCAATTTGTGACCGCAGATGGTCGGCGTTTTGAATTTTTGCAGAATATGATTGATCACGATGTATTTTTTATAACAAGCTTTAGTTTAGATTATCTTAGATCTTGCGAAAGTAATTTCGATGTACCTTGGGCAGGTACCTATAGGTATCCTAGATCTTATTCTTTCTCTTCCTCCCACCTCTCTCCCTTTTTTTTATACGGGGAGTCCATTAATTTATGCTTTCCAGATTTTTCACAACTAGCTTGACTTGGGTTAAACTCAAAACAAGTTTTTTACTTTCTATTTTTTTTTTTCATTTGTACTTATTTTACTCGATGGTCCAGAAATTATGCCTTCTGGGTTTTTCTCGGAATCAGCTTGAATTGTGGGAAGAAACTTATGGGACACCTTATATCTGCATATTTTACCTACGCGGATTTTTTAACAAGTTAAATCGTTAAATGTCCTTATATCGAAACAAAACCCTCAAAGGGTTAATTGTCTATTTAGTATGCCCAACATTACCTATATACTCTTATTCTAAAATAAAAAAAATAAAAATGTTCATTAGAATTAGAATAATATTCCTGCCTATTGAACGTACCTGTTCATAGATATACCTACGTAGGTTATAGATATTCATATTCGCATAATATTCTTTATCATGCCCTGATTGAGATAAAAGATATTAGAAAATGCAGATTTTTATCTTCGAATTTAAATCCGTGATCGCTTTAATAGCTAAATATGTAACTACTGTATTTAGGTATTTTTTCTTTTCTGAGATTTATATGTCTTTAATATTCCGTGTTTTGATCATAATCTTAATCTGATATTCATAGGTACCTACAGATTGGTGCTTATCTTGATTTTTGCTACCCGTATTTTGTTCACTGCTTTGGGTCTTACTTTTGTCTTGCTTTTTACTTTGATTGCCAACTCTTGGCCATATGGTTCCCAGCGATTTACCTACTTTCTGATTAGAAGTTGATTCTGAGTTTTCAATCTAGATTTCGATCTCTCTCTCTCTATTTATTTATTATTATTTTTTTTACTTTCGAGAGGCATACTACGGGATGGGCATGCTACGACACAGGTCACAAGCGTCCAATGTAGCAGTTGTTTCATTGCTACGAAATAAAAACGGGGGTGGAACACTCATCTTTTTTTTTTTAATAAAATAAATCCCCGATGCACTCTGACGTGGAGCGACTGAGATATTAGCGAAAAAGAGAGAAGGGGTTTGGTCAAGTTTGGTGTGACTTTAATGTAGGCCTCTCGGCTCTCATGGGTTAATCAAGAGATGAACTTAATCAGGAGATGAACTTAATCAAGAGATGAACTTAATCAGGAGATGAACTTTTTTTCTGATTCGATAAACATCTGAATTAAAAATCGGCTTGGATGAGCAAGTTTCAAAATCTCTCAAACGCGAACTTCCAGACTAATTTGTTTTCAAATTCCCCCTGACTATACCTATATGGTGAAGGCACCAAATGTAAGACGCTCTTCACGGGTCCCGCCCCGGGCGGGAATCGAACCCGCGGCCTAGCGCTTACAAGGCAGACACGCTACCAACTAAGCTAACTAGGCTGGCAATAAGATCATTGCTAATGGATTTTGGAAATCTAGAACATAAGAGCAATAAATTAAATTCGAGAGTTCCGAATTTCTAGAAGCTCAAATTATTATTTATCAGTAGGCAATCTATACCTACCTATTCAGGTATTTGTTTGATTGTAAACAAAATTAGACCTAATACTCACCTAACTTGTATACCTACAAAAGGACGGACTAAAAAAGTAAGCAAATTCAAATAAAGGGAAATAGATGAAATTAAATAAATAGGTTTGTATTTTGACAAATTATTCATAAAACACCTCCGCAAAAATATTTTTTCGCTTTCTAAACCAAGGTTAACATTCTCCTCGTAAATTTTCAGAAAATAACACTGCCAAAAAAGATCAAGATAAAACTCCATGCAATAAATGTTAGGTTTATCCATGGGTAATTTTATCCAAATATTCATGAAGAAACATAATAATCGGTTTATTTATTTATATTTTTAACAACTCCCATTTTATTTTAAACATGATAATTTATTATAATAATTATCTTTTCAAGTTTACACACCTACTTTTCTCTCATAATCATAACACGGGTGTTAGCCACCTGTTTATAGTATGTATAGCTAATAACTAGTCACTAAATATCACTTCATATTTTCGGTATGTGGTGAGTAGGGGTATGGGGAAACGATAGAGAGGGTGGAAAGTGGTACTCCCCTAGATTCCATTGATAATACGTCACTGAATAAAACTATGTAAAGAGGCACAGAAAAAAAATACCTAATTTCTACAAAAGATAGATATACGTATATATTATATACTTATGGGTTAATCTCTAGATGGATAGATAGATGAAGATTAAATTTGTATGTGGTATACTTATAATACTTGTGTGAATACTTGATGATACTTCTATCAAGTACTTTATGTATCGAGGTAGGTACTTCTGCTATTCTAAAATTCACGAACCCAAACTGCGTAGGTACCCGGGGTATCCAGCAGCTCTAGGGTTAAACCTATCAAATGGAGAGCTAATAGTTTCTATCGGACCTCGGGATGGGGGTTTAGTAGCTTCAGGTTTCTCTGGAGTTGCCACCTTTCTCTGCAAAATGAAAATCAAGTCTAGGTTAGATAAGAAAACGCGGGGAGTAAAACTAAGCGAGAAATACAACAGATAAGACGCTCTTCACGGGTCAATGAGTGACTGAAATTGGTACAGGTGTAGAGGTACCCAATGCGGCCGGCTGACACGGTTTTTGCTGATTCTAATCTGGCAATCTGTCGGTAATTAGAAAGCGAAGTTGGTAAGTTTCGGTGGTAGGTAATTGAGAATTTTGTTAATTTTACTCTAATAAGTATGTAGAAAGGTAGGTACCTATGTAGGTTTTTTTCTTTCTTTTTTCATCAGGAAAAAAATGATAGTAAAAATGAAGGTTGTTTGTTGGTTGCAAGTACCTTTACCACGGTAGTTCAATGTACAACAGAAGACAAAGGGCGAAAATATTGCCGAGGACAATTTCTGCCATACAAACGAAATATTAGTGGAGATATCAAAGCTACAAACTTCGAGTAATTAGTGGAGATGTTAAAACTACAAGAAAACTTACATTGTAGTTAGTGGAGATAACCAAATTACCAATAAGATCATTTTTTTTTTTTTTTTTTTTTTTTTTTTTTTTTTTTTT
>NW_007381561.1:8626-12455 GCF_000475195.1 Diaphorina citri | reverse complement strand
ATGGGTGTGGTGTGTGTGGGGGGAGTGTATTTGTGTGTGTGTGGTGGTCCCGTACAAAGGACGGGTCAACCACTAGAGAAAAGTGACAATGACACTGCATTCATGGTATCAGATATTACTGAGGAGTGTACATGGATTGTAGACAGTGGTGCTACGGCACATATTTATGTGTAAAAATGAGGAATTGTTCTCAGAATTAACCTATTGTGACAACAAACCTAATTAACCTATTGTGACAACAAACAAAACAGTTACAATTGGTAATGGAGCTCCCTTGAAAGTCCATGGCACTGGTAAAATTCCTGGTGAGATATTTGACGGAGAAAACTGGAGTAATGCCACCCTGCATGATGTTTATTTTGTACCAGGTTCGATACATAATTTATTCTCAACAAATACAGCTTTAGACAAAGGTTTTACATTAGAAGCCAACTCTAGTGAATACATATTCACTAAAGGTGATGTGGTTGCTAAAGCAGTAAAAAGAGAAGCTAGTTTATCTTCTTTTTAGAAGGAGAAATGAAAATGATCTCGCTTCAGTGTGTAAGGAGGAACGCTCCTTGTATCAATGGCATTGTGTACTAGGACACCAGAATGTAGCTGCAGTAAAAACTATTCTTAAAAGAAGTAACACTCATTTTACAGATAAAGACTTCTTCTGTGAACCGTGCATGTATGGAAAACAAACCCGTCTTCCTTTTCCAAGGAGTACTTCAGTGCAAACTCAGGTTGGAGACTTGATACATTTGGATCTATGTGGACCTATGGAAGAAACATCCCTCGGAGGGTGTAAGTATTTTCTGTTACTAAAGGATGATTTTTCTAAATATAGAACAGTATACTTTATCAAGTCAAAAGAAGAAACCAAACACCACATTATTTCATTCTTACAAAGGTTTCAAAATGTCACAGGGAAAACTGTGAAAGTCATTAGGAGTGACAATGGCTCAGATGAGGTGAATAGTCATGTGAAATCAGTTACTGATTCATTGGGCATTGTACACCAGAAAACATGTGTGTATACCCCTGAACAAAATGGCTGTGCAGAACGAGATTTACGCACAATTGTAGAAGGAGCTAGGACAAATCTGCAAGCTGCTAAATTACCTAAAAAATTGTGGGCTGAAGCTGTTCACTATATGAAATACACACTGAACCATACCAGTCCTCTTTCTCATGTAAATAAAACACCAGCTGAATTGTGGAACAATTGTACGTCAGTAGACTATAGTAAACTGCATGCTTTTGGATCTGAAGTGTTCGTACATATTCCTAAACAGAAAAGAAGAAAGTTTGACAACAAAAGTAGAAAAGGTGTTTTTGTTGGATATGATGAGGAAGTGAAAGGATATAGAATCTATTTTAGAGACACAGATACTGTTGAAATTTCCAGAGATGTGATTTTCAAGCCTGAAGGTTTTTCAAGTGAACGTGAACCACCTGTGTCCAGTGAAAATTGCATTATTCAAGGCAATGAAAATGAAATTGAGGCATCTCGAGAACTAAATTCAAATATTTCTGAAAACAGTGAATCATCTCAAAATGGTGAGTTATGTCAAAGCTTTTATCGGGACTTGGAATCAAATGCAAGTGATGTTTCCATTGAATCAATAGGAATTGAACAACCAATTTTGTCTGAAGTTTCCAACAATTCAATGAATGAAAATCAACCTGATGTTGAAAGTCAACCAAGGCCATACAATTTGAGAAATAGAAATTCCATTAAAAACAACAAATTTGATGACTATATTTTGATGACTTCTGAAAATGATGAACCATTATCATTCAGTGATGTTCTGAAATCAAATGAAAAGGAACAATGGCTTGAAGCTATGAGAAAAGAAATAAGTGAGTTGAAGTTAAACAAAACTTGGCAAGAAGTTGTTATCCCTGATAATAAACATATTATCAGTAGCAAATGGGTCTTCAAAAAGAAGCTTGATGGAGACAAAGTCATTTATAAAGCCAGGTTGGTAGCTAGAGGCTTTGAGCAAAATGAAGTTTTTGAGTTTTCAGATCTCTATGCCCCTGTCAGTAAATTACAAACGTTGAGAATTCTACTAGCAGTGGCACTTCAACTGAATCTAAAGATCCATCAAATGGATGTAGTTGGTGCATTCTTACATGGCGAAATCAAAGAGGAAGTATTCATGAATCCTCCAGATGGCTATGAGATTAAGAAAAATACTACACTCAAACTATGTAAGTCTATCTATGGTCTCAAGAAATCCCCAAAGTATTGGAACGAGAAATTCAATAGCTTTATTTTGAACGAGAACTTTTCAAGATCAAAAAACGATCAGTGCTTGTATACAAAAGATGGAATGTATATCTTATTATATGTGGATGAGATTTTAATATTTTGCAAAGATGAAGACAAAATTCAAATGATGAAATCCAAATTACACAATAATTTCAAAATGAAGGATTTGGGTCCCGTGTCCAAATTCTTGGGTATGCAAATCACCCAGACAGATGAAGAAATAGTTATAAATCAATCTCAGTACATCCAAAGTTTATTGAACAGATTCAATATGGCAGACTGTAAGTCGGCAGACCTGAAGCAATACACGCGTATTTCCGGGATGATCTGTTTCCTATACTGTGTGGTCTGACGCATTGGAGGTTTTGGTTGGTAGGCACTGGTAGGGCTAGGAAGTAGGGAGTAGGGCCCGGTTTGCTTTCAGCAAGCGGAAGCAGTGAGTCCAACATAATATGGCGGGAGCCTGGTGTGGGTTTGTGAAGATGGTTCACATTTTCATACACCCACACTAGGACTCGTCATCTAGCCATGAGGGTTCCTACCAATCGTCCAGACTCTCAGTATAGTTTCTCTTCTAAAAAAAAAGACTGTAAGTCGGTAAAATGTCCTATAGAACCAAACTATGTACATGAAGGTGAGAAGGATCCAAAGTATGAATATCTTTGTAGAAGTCTCATTGGTGGTTTGTTATACTTAACCTTATGTAGCAGACCTGATATCACTGTAGCAGTCAGTATTTTGTCAAGGTACCAAAATGTTGCTAACATTCACCTGTGGAATTCGCTGAAACATATTCTAAGATATATAAAAGGTACCAAGAACCTTAGCCTGATATATAGAAGAAATGCCGAACCCATGGTGATGAAGTGTTACGCAGATGCTGATTGGGGAAGTGACAAAGTAACAAGAAGATCAACTAGTGGTTATACTTTCCAGATCAATGGCAATACAGTTGTTTGGAAAAGCAAAAGGCAAAATTCTGTAGCCTTATCAACAGCTGAAGCTGAGTATGTATCTCTCAGTGAAGCAACCAGTGAAATCATATGGGTCAACAATGTTCTCTTAGATTTAAGTATTGATATTCCTAAACCTATTGTTTTGTACGAGGATAATCAAAGTGCTATTAAAATAGCTACAGCTCAGGCTAGTAAGGCTAAACATATAGATATAAGGTATCACTTTGTCAGAGAGAAAATAGAGGATAATTTTGTCAAATTAGAGTACATTGAATCAAATAGTCAGATAGCAGATATTCTTACTAAACCCTTATCTGGAAGTAATTTTCAATGTATGAGAGAAAAATTAGGAGTCCTATAAATGTATAAATAATAAGTAGGTATCTACATATTTGATAGGTAACACTACTTATTGTAATAAGAATTTTTACTTTTTTATTTGATTTTTCTCTTATGTTTAATTACAATTGTTAAAAAAAAAATACCTAAGTAGACAGTGAGTAGGTAAAATTAACCTAGGAGTATTTTTGTAGTTTTTCCACTTAAACTACACCTATCTAATACCTAGATTGTTTTTTTTTTTTTTTTTTTTTTTTTTTTTTTTTTTTTA
>NW_007381561.1:0-6186 GCF_000475195.1 Diaphorina citri | reverse complement strand
ATAGTATGCATATAAGTGTACAAAACTGAAATTAGAGTTTCATACCAGATCCTTATTCCCGATTAACCTAGTAGTGGAAAAAAAAAGAGGGTGTCCAACTGAAAACTTTTAGGTCTGGACGTTCCCCAAAAGGGTCCAAAGCACTTCGGTTTCCATACCTCCGACACCAACCCGGACCTCTGTAAGACATAATAAGGAGGAGATAACCACCGTGGTGTAGCTAAGATTTGTCTTCCTTCCTGATATGACACAGAGAGTTGAAGACCAGTTCCATTCCCGTTCAAAACTTCTCCAAAACTACCTGAAAAACTTAACATTGTCTCCAAACGGGATAGGGTTTTTCTTTTTTTCTTTTTTTTTTTTTTTTTTTTTCCTCCTGTTCTTATCCTCTTTTCAGGTCGGCAAGGCAAACTCTATTGTTTACAATAGACAAACCCTATTTCAAAGCGGGACCTGCCCCTTAGCTTAGGTGTTGGATCGTGGTATGTCCGTCTGCGCTAATTAAATGTTCCATTGGATCCTACCGAAGCATGATGCGCCTCTGTCCTATTATTAACACTCTTAGTATAAACATAATAATATAAACCATTATATAGACGGAAAAACCAAAGGAATAGTTCAACTGGGTGTCTTGAATATATATTACTACTGACGAACTTGTGAGCGTGTCCATTAGTATAACACAAGGCACTGTGGTTACGTTTTAACCATTATAAAACGAGCACACCCACTACGAAAAAAGGACGGTTCCTCCTATCTCCCCTTAGTATTGGACGCATTCCAGAGACCGGCAAGTCGGCTTCTAGCTTGCTCTCTTCCTTCTGTCTGAGATTGGCTAATTTTGAATCCAAAGTTTAAAGCCAACTTACATCAACCAATCCTATTACTTAAATCCATTTGGGCTTAAACTTGAGTTTAATTTCCAAAGTGTAGACTGTGGGCCAGCGTTTATTTAATTTTACACAATAAATGGGGGGGGGGATTGACCTGTAACTGTCTATTTACACTTTTGGTGGATTTTCAGCCCACACGACTTAATGAGAGATTTACGCTAAATGGGACAATTTTTCAATGATAAAAAAAGGAGTTTTTCATGATCCAAACAGGAGTTTTCAAAACCCTCCTTTATTGGATCACTGAAAACCGTCTTTTTTGGATGATCTAAAAATTCCTTTTTAGATTATTAAAACATCTTTTTTTGGATGATTAAAGAATTCTCCCATTAAAGTTACAATCTCTCATTAAGTTGGTTGGTGAAATCCACTATTTATGTTTTTAACTAGGACCAAAAAAAAAAAAAAATAGGAGGAGCATAAAAGAGGCTAGGTACCTACTACAGGTGAAATAAAAACTATTAAGCTTACTTGACTTTGTCTATTCATGTGGATGGGAGACGTGGAGGAGGGTAGAGAACAGTCAAACTGTTCTGGAGGGAATAGAATGTATCGTTTGAGCATTGATCGCGGATGCCAACCAAACAAGGTTCTCGCTGCGTTCATCGTAATGGCAGGGTGTAACATTGCCTGCAAGTATTAAGGAATAAAGTACATCTAATTAGCGTTAGCTCATGTGACATAAAAGATGCAAGTTGAGTGACCTAGTTTCTGAGGTGTGCAAGAGATGCTTGTTGAGTTCGGAGTTTCTAATGTAGTAAGACAAAGCATCACTATTGAAAATAGAACATTGGAACCGAATTTATTTGTGTAGACTCCACCAGAGTGAAAACCCAGACTGAGGATTGAAATCAATTCAATCTCACTAGCCAATATTGGATATTGGGAAAACCGAAATACCACTGGTTCGAAACCACCATCATACACAACATTCCCTTCGTCAGGATAAGCGCTTCACATTCTCTTCAATTATGTTTGGGTTAAATCAAAATCCCGCTTTTTAAAAAATAATAATTATTAGTAACGATTTTCCACCACTGGTGGCGAGCACCCTCCTGAGGGGTTTTTTGTTTTGATTTGGAATGTTTTAAAAAAAAAAAAATAATAATAATAAATAATAACAATACCCCCCGCTAAAATTTTGTATGTGCCTTTAAAACGTAAAATAAATTTGTATCATTAAAAGTTAAAAGTTAAACAATAAAAAGCTCTTTTTCATTGACAAATCGCAACAGGTTATGGGCCCAGTCACCCTTGACTGTGCAGTTGTATTTTTCTAGTAATTCCAGTGATCTGTCACATAAAAAGTCAGTGTCTAATTCAGTGGTATAATCATGGAAAAGTTTGTAGGAAGCAATGTGAAAGTGTTGAAATCACAGGAGGACTTCGCAACTTGGAAATTTCAGATTATGGTAACATTGAAGGCAAAAGACTTGTTCAAATATGTGGAAACAGACAAGGTGGACAATGAAAAGGAGAAGGATGAGTATAGAGCACAGGAAATCATCATTTCAACATTGAGTGAAAAAGTGACAAACTATATCATCAATTGTAAGTCGGCAAGGGAAATTTGGATTAAAATCCTATCAATATTTGAACAAGATGATATGATTAAAAAGCACAGTGATCAGCAGAAATTTTTCAATTATAAGTACGAGTCAAAGGGAATTGCCCACCATATATCAGAATTGGAAAATGTTGCTGATGATCTCAAGAGAAGGGGGGAAACAATTTCAGAAGAGTTACTGATTACAAAAATTCTCATGACCCTCCCAGCTCAGTATAGTAACTTCCAAACCGTATGGGAGGGAACTCCCAATGAGATGAAAAACTTGAAGCGTCTAACAGAGCGTTTATGCTCTGAAGAGAGTAGAATCAAGATGTATGAGGATGGACCAACATCACACCAAGAAGTTGGTGCTGCATTTATCTCCAAGGTAAAGTGCTTCCGTTGTGGCAAGCAAGGCCATATCAAAAAGGATTGCAAGGTACGTGACCCAAAATCAAAAACCGAACTGGCAGGTAAGCCAAAGTTCTGTAGTCACTGTAGGAAAAAGGGACACACAATTGACACTTGTTGGTATTCAAAGACTAACAAAAAGAAAAGTGACAATGACACTGCATTCATGGTATCAGATATTACTGAGGAGTGTACATGGATTGTAGACAGTGGTGCTACGGCACATATGTGTAAAAATGAGGAATTGTTCTCAGAATTAACCTATTGTGACAACAAAACAGTTACAATTGGTAATGGAGCTCCCTTGAAAGTCCATGGCATTGGTAAAGTCCCCGGTGAGATTTTTGACGGAGAAAGCTGGAGTAATGCCACCCTGCATGATGTTTATTTTGTACCAGATTTGATACATAATTTATTCTCAACAAATACAGCTTTGGACAAAGGTTTTACATTAGAAGCCAACTCTAGTGAATACATTTTCACTAAAGGTGATGTGGTTGCTAAAGCAGTAAAAAGAGAAAAGCTGGTTTATCTTCTTTTTAGAAGGAGAAATGAAAATGATCTTGCTTCAGTGTGTAAGGAGGAACGCTCCTTGTATCAGTGGCATTGTGTACTAGGACACCAGAATGTAGCTGCAGTAAAAACTATTCTTAAAAGAAGTAACACTCATTTTACAGATAAAGACTTCTTCTGTGAACCGTGCATGTATGGAAAACAAACCCGTCTTCCTTTTCAAAGGAGTACTTCAGTGCAAACTCAGGTTGGAGACTTGATACATTTGGATCTATGTGGACCTATGGAAGAAACATCCCTCGGAGGGTGTAAGTATTTTCTGTTACTAAAGGATGATTTTTCTAAATATAGAACAGTATACTTTATCAAGTCAAAAGAAGAAACCAAACACCACATTATTTCATTCTTACAAAGGTTTCAAAATGTCACAGGGAAAACTGTGAAAGTCATTAGGAGTGACAATGGCTCAGATGAGGTGAATAGTCATGTGAAATCAGTTACTGATTCATTGGGCATTGTACACCAGAAAACATGTGTGTATACCCCTGAACAAAATGGCTGTGCAGAACGAGATTTACGCACAATTGTAGAAGGAGCTAGGACAAATCTGCAAGCTGCTAAATTACCTAAAAAATTGTGGGCTGAAGCTGTTCACTATATGAAATACACACTGAACCATACCAGTCCTCTTTCTCATGTAAATAAAACACCAGCTGAATTGTGGAACAATTGTACGTCAGTAGACTATAGTAAACTGCATGCTTTTGGATCTGAAGTGTTCGTACATATTCCTAAACAGAAAAGAAGAAAGTTTGACAACAAAAGTAGAAAAGGTGTTTTTGTTGGATATGATGAGGAAGTGAAAGGATATAGAATCTATTTTAGAGACACAGATACTGTTGAAATTTCCAGAGATGTGATTTTCAAGCCTGAAGGTTTTTCAAGTGAATGTGAACCACCTGTGTCCAGTGAAAATTGCATTATTCAAGGCAATGAAAATGAAATTGAGGCATCTCGAGAAGTAAATTCAAATATTTCTGAAAACAGTGAATCATCTCAAAATGGTGAGTTATGTCAAAGCTTTTATCAGGACTTGAAATCGAATGCAAGTGATGTTTCCATTGAATCAATAGAAATTGAACAACCAATTTTGTCTGAAGTTTCCAACAATTCAATGAATGAAAATCAACCTGATGTTGAAAGTCAACCAAGGCCATACAATTTGAGAAATAGAAATTCCATTAAAAACAACAAATTTGATGACTATATTTTGATGACTTCTGAAAATGATGAACCATTATCATTCAGTGATGTTCTGAAATCAAATGAAAAGGAACAATGGCTTGAAGCTATGAGAAAAGAAATAAGTGAGTTGAAGTTAAACAAAACTTGGCAAGAAGTTGTTATCCCTGATAATAAACATATTATCAGTAGCAAATGGGTCTTCAAAAAGAAGCTTGATGGAGACAAAGTCATTTATAAAGCCAGGTTGGTAGCTAGAGGCTTTGAGCAAAATGAAGTTTTTGAGTTTTCAGATCTCTATGCCCCTGTCAGTAAATTACAAACGTTGAGAATTCTACTAGCAGTGGCACTTCAACTGAATCTAAAGATCCATCAAATGGATGTAGTTGGTGCATTCTTACATGGCGAAATCAAAGAGGAAGTATTCATGAATCCTCCAGATGGCTATGAGATTAAGAAAAATACTACACTCAAACTATGTAAGTCTATCTATGGTCTCAAGAAATCCCCAAAGTATTGGAACGAGAAATTCAATAGCTTTATTTTGAACGAGAACTTTTCAAGATCAAAAAACGATCAGTGCTTGTATACAAAAGATGGAATGTATATTTTATTATATGTGGATGACATTCTAATATTTTGCAAAGATGAAGACAAAATTCAAATGATGAAATCCAAATTACACAATAATTTCAAAATGAAGGATTTGGGTCCCGTGTCCAAATTCTTGGGTATGCAAATCACCCAGACAGATGAAGAAATAGTTATAAATCAATCTCAGTACATCCAAAGTTTATTGAACAGATTCAATATGGCAGACTGTAAGTCGGTAAAATGTCCTATAGAACCGAACTATGTACATGAAGGTGAGAAGGATCCAAAGTATGAATATCTTTGTAGAAGTCTCATTGGTGGTTTGTTATACTTAACCTTATGTAGCAGACCTGATATTACAGTAGCAGTCAATATTTTGTCAAGGTACCAAAATGTTGCTAACATTCAACTGTGGAATTCGCTGAAACATATTCTAAAATATATAAAAGGTACCAAGAACCTTAGCCTGATATATAGAAGAAATGCCAAACCCATGGTGATGAAATGTTACGCAGATGCTGATTGGGGAAGTGACAAAGTAACAAGAAGATCAACTAGTGGTTATACTTTCCAGATCAATGGCAATACAGTTGTTTGGAAAAGCAAAAGGCAAAATTCTGTAGCCTTATCAACAGCTGAAGCTGAGTATGTATCTCTCAGTGAAGCAACCAGTGAAATCATATGGGTCAACAATGTTCTCTTAGATTTAAGTATTGATATTCCTAAACCTATTGTTTTGTACGAGGATAATCAAAGTGCTATTAAAATAGCTACAGCTCAGGCTAGTAAGGCTAAACATATAGATATAAGGTATCACTTTGTCAGAGAGAAAATAGAGGATAATTTTGTCAAATTAGAGTACATTGAATCAAATAGTCAGATAGCAGATATTCTTACTAAACCCTTATCTGGAAGTAATTTTCAATGTATGAGAGAAAAATTAGGAGTCCTATAAATGTATAAATAATAAGTAGGTATCTACAT
>NW_007381560.1:10606-20303 GCF_000475195.1 Diaphorina citri | reverse complement strand
AATCGATGTATTTCCCAAGGGCGTTTGGTTCGACAAGTTCTGCCTCATTGTACTGCAAGGTACTCTAGAGTTGCCTCAAGTGATTAAGAAAACCGTACGTGTGTCTATAACCTGTAAGGATCCCCCGCCTGAAGACTTCGAGGACCTGAGAGTGAAGTTTGGTATCCTGGTGTATGGTGCTCAGAATGGGGTTGAATATGTTAAGACTGTACAGGTAAGTAACAATAACAACAGTACAGCTATAGAACTCAATGTCAATGCGGTCTGAGTTTCTGTACACACCTTCATTAAATTACCTACTACAAGGTAAAATTACTGCCCAGATAACGAAACTTAGTGGTTGAGTGGAAGAGCTCATGTAAGTTATCCTAAACAGGTAGGGTTTGTTCTTGGAAGCTTGGAACGGCTGGCTTTCTCCCATCCTGTTTTTTTTTTTTTTTTTTTTTTTTTTTTTTTTTTATATAACTATTTTTATTTAGACACCAACCAAGCGAAAAAAACATAACAATATAACTATTTTTATTTAGACACCAACCAAGCGAAAAAAACATAACAATATAACTATTTTTATTTAGACACCAACCAAGCGAAAAAAACATAACAATATAACTATTTTTATTTAGACACCAACCAAGCGAAAAAAACATAACAATATAACTATTTTTATTTAGACACCAACCAAGCGAAAAAAACATAACAATATAACTATTTTTATTTAGACACCAACCAAGCGAAAAAAACATAACAATATAACTATTTTTATTTAGACACCAACCAAGCGAAAAAAACATAACAATATAACTATTTTTATTTAGACACCAACCAAGCGAAAAAAACATAACAATATAACTATTTTTATTTAGACACCAACCAAGCGAAAAAAACATAACAATATAACTATTTTTATTTAGACACCAACCAAGCGAAAAAAACATAACAATATAACTATTTTTATTTAGACACCAACCAAGCGAAAAAAACATAACAATATAACTATTTTTATTTAGACACCAACCAAGCGAAAAAAACATAACAATATAACTATTTTTATTTAGACACCAACCAAGCGAAAAAAACATAACAATATAACTATTTTTATTTAGACACCAACCAAGCGAAAAAAACATAACAATATAACTATTTTTATTTAGACACCAACCAAGCGAAAAAAACATAACAATATAACTATTTTTATTTAGACACCAACCAAGCGAAAAAAACATAACAATATAACTATTTTTATTTAGACACCAACCAAGCGAAAAAAACATAACAATATAACTATTTTTATTTAGACACCAACCAAGCGAAAAAAACATAACAATATAACTATTTTTATTTAGACACCAACCAAGCGAAAAAAACATAACAATATAACTATTTTTATTTAGACACCAACCAAGCGAAAAAAACATAACAATATAACTATTTTTATTTAGACACCAACCTCAGTGGTGCAGTGGTTAACGCGTTGGAATTTGGGTCTGGAGGTTGGTGGTTCGAGTCCAAGCCAAGTCATAAAATTTATCTAGGTGTAACACTTAGGGAACAATATTTGTGACAAGCATTTAAGTATGCTTAACACAATAAAAAATCCCTTTAAAAAATCTTTTTAATTATTTTTTAGACCTCCTCTAGTTCGTTTGGTGACCTGGTGAGTAGTGCGTCTGCCTCGTAAGCGATAGGTTCGATTCTCGCCCGGGCGAACTTTATCTTAAACAGATAAGGTTCGTTTTCGGGGAGATCTGTTGGTAAGCAAAGTGAAAAAGAAGAGATAAACCTGATAAGACCTTAGCCGCTGAGAGGGTTGTCTTTCACTTGATTACCTCTTTGGTTAGAGGGGACAGGAAAGTATTAACTGACTTACCATGTGAATCATTAACAAATATCTCATACAGAATTCTCTTGGACGAATAGTCTAACCTGCTCAGGGCGTCTATTTCCAGCTAAAAAAAGGAGCATTTTAAGAACATGAGTGTTGGCTGAGTCCAATAGGATAGAACAATAATGGTTATGTATGTTTTGATTGATGAAATAAATATAGGAATAAAGTATTACCTACAGGACCAATACTGTGCAAGCTTAGTGTGATACCCACTTGCCCAAAGTTTGATTTGGACCTCACAGGGAATTTAATCAAGGGCAAAAAAAAAACTCATTACCTAAATAGGTAGGTAAAACATACCTGGATGTGACCAATTGAATAATGCTGGAGAAATGGACACAATGAATACTTGGGTTGCAAGCACTGTCTTGTTGTAGACAATGGAAGAGGAATTCACTCCTATCATACTGATTCGTAATTTTGTAGTAATATTGATTTGAGGTTGAACTATTGGCTATTGATCTGAAAAAAAAAAGAAAAAAAAAAAAATGGTAGAAACATAAGCAGATTAGGCTGTGCAGTAGCATTCTGCCCCCAAAGTTTGACTGAATGTTTTATGGAGGATCATTTATTTTATACAAAGTGTATAAATGAAGGGATGACATTTGAGATGATCACTCAAGTAGGAATATAGGCATGTCTTATGTATGGTACACATGTATAAGAAGATACTGTACAGATGTAAATACATAATTATATTTTGTATATTTTCCACTAGAGTTTAACAAGAAAGTGTTTCTAAAAATAACCTGCATCTGTTGACCTAATTTTGAAACACAAAACACACAAGTAAACAAACTTAATAAACTTGGTGTGTGGAATAAACAGGAACTACACAACAAAGAAAGGACAGTATCTGATTTTGGGCAACCCAACAGTCCCAATACTAGTGATGGGAAAAACGAAACTTTTCAGGGCTCCGGATCCCAGGTTTTGATATGCTCTAAGGTTTCGGATCTGAGTTCCGAAACTGAAACCGAAACCTGAAACCTTCGGGTCCATTACGTAACGAAGCAGACTTAAGCAGGGAGGTTTCAGTTTCAGTTCAGTAGGTATCGACATAGTTTGTAGTGCGCTTGCGCGTACTAGAGTTGTGAGTCTGAGGTTGTTCGGCCATGCCTTTTCCACAAGTTTGGCCATGCCTCGGGATGAACTAGCGGCATTCCGGAGCGAAGCGACGGAATTCAGCTAGTTTTGTATATTTTCCACTGGAGGTTAACAAGAAAGTGTTTCTAAAAATAACCTGCATCTGTTGACCTAATTTTGAAACACAAAACACACAAGTAAACAAACTTAATAAACTTGGTGTGTGGAATAAACAGGAACTACACAACAAAGAAAGGACAGTATCTGATTTTGGGCAACCCAACAGTCCCAATACTAGTGATGGGAAAAACGAAACTTTTCAGGGCTCCGGATCCCAGGTTTTGATATGCTCTAAGGTTTCGGATCTGAGTTCCGAAACTGAAACCGAAACCTGAAACCTTCGGGTCCGTTACGTAACGAAGCAGACTTAAGCAGGGAGGTTTCAGTTTCAGTTCAGTAGGTATCGACATAGTTTGTAGTGCGCTTGCGCGTACTAGAGTTGTGAGTCTGAGGTTTCATAATTCAAGTTCCGAAACTTTAACTCAGCGGTTTCATGAAACCGGATCCGTATTCTCGGTTTTGAAACCGCGTTTCGAACCAGTTTCATGAGACACATCACTACCCAATACTGCACTGTTCAGATCTGTAGGGATTCTCATTTTGAATGTGACAGAACCATATAATGCTGCAAGCTGACATTTACCATTTTGACTACTTAATTGGATCTCCCATTTAGGAATTAGGATACTACTTTCAAAAGCAATTTTTTCTTTCTTTTACTTAGGAAGTAAATCAGCTAGCTAAGGCACAGGTATAAATAAGCAGTAAGTGCTCCAAATTTGGTGTTTTTAACTTACCAGGCATATAGGCAGGAAGTAGAAAAACATTTTTCTTGCTGCATTTTCATGTTTTTTTTTTCTCTCTTCAAAACTTTAACTGTTTAAAGAGACAATAGAATAAGGACAAGGAATGGTACAATAGAAACCTACTAAATACTAAATATTGAAACAATATTCACAAAAATCAAGAGCGGCGAAAGCCACAATCTTCTTCTACTTTTTTCCTTTTCTTTTTCTCTGGCTCGGCTGTCAAAACTTTGAAAATTCGCGCCATATTAAAATTGATAACTTTACACTGTTGCCAAGCTAAAAACCTCTAAAAAAAGAAGACCTCAAAAAACCTCTTTTACTTTTCACTTAGGTACGTGAAAAAAATGACCCAGGATGGCAGGATTCTCAGAAATATCATTGTTGATATTTTATAATAAGGTGAAAATAATAAAAATTCATTTTTAAAAAGAACAGAGTCGAAAATTTATCTAGATATCCCAAATAGCCATTCAATTTTTGACACTTTGATCTACGCCACTGATGGGTGAAAGAGGTTTTTTTTAGAAAGAAAAATTTGGCAACACTGTATCATTATCAAAAACTTCAAAAGGAAAAGGAAATTTTAAAATTTAAATTCAAATTTTTCCTTTAAAATTATCTAAATTTTGGTATTTGTGGTTTTATTCTCATATTCTAGAGATCTAGAGGTAGCTACTTACTTGGAAAAAACTTGCAGGTGAGTACTGTAAAATATCACGTTCAATGATTTATTACAAAAAATGATGGTCTCCAAAAAAGTCTCATTGGGGCCTCAGGGTACAAAAGTTGTCAAAGTTTGTTTATCTATAATCCCAATTACAACCTCTTCATTATTTCAGATTAAATGTCTTACACAGACATGGATGACATGAATATGTCCGATATGGAAGATCCAGACACATATGATGGTTCTGCATCAAAGAAATGCAAAACCAACCAAGATACAGAGGTAAGAGTGTTCAGTTACAAGAACAGAGGATATTTATGTCTCTTAGGCTGCCTTCCAACAAGGGGGGAAAAAACCTGGTACTTGTGCAGAAGTCACGTCCGTGGAATATTGCTACCAAAGGAACTGGCACAAATGAGCAGTGACTGACACATATGATGGTTCCGCATCAAAGAAATGCAAAACCAACCAAGATACAGAGGTAAGAGTGTTCAGTTACAAGAACAGAGGATATTAAATTTATGTCTCTAGGCTGCCTTCCAACAAGGGGGGAGTCTCTACACCGATGCCAAATTCTCCTCTCCCCTGCACATCTCTCATTTCGACAGCATACCACCCTACCACTCACGCACTCTGGTGTTTAGCTCTCATTCTAATCCCAGTGATAGCGACGAAGACGAACGACCTGTGGAATGGGTAAGAGACTTATTATTAATTAGATTCATATTAGACACCCAAATTAGATAATGGCTTACCTTATTTTATAGTTGACTAGGGTTCAAAACTAAGAACCCTAGTCAACTATAAAATAAGGTAAGCCATTGGGTAAGAGACTGGTAATAAGGAGGTCACAGGTTCGAATCATTCGTGTAAGCTTAACGCAACATTATTTTCGTGTTTCTTTGGGTCACCTTCAAGGCAACAGTTATTGCAGCCAAAAGTGACAACACTAGTTCCCAGACAAGCTACCTGCCTAGGTCAAGGGGGGAAAAAAACCTTTGCAGTTTATTGGCTCAAAGCTGGGCTGGGCTAATATTCTAAATTTTCGTGTTTCTTTGGGTCACCTTCAAGGCAACAGTTATTGCAGCCAAAAGTGACAACACTAGTTCCCAGACAAGCTACCTGCCTAAGTACTCAAACGCAAGAAGGAGTTTTCACAATTAGAGCAGTGATTTGTGTTACTATAGGGTTAGGTTGAATACAAAAAGGAGCTTTTCTTTTCCACAGACGTGACTTCTGCATAATTACCAAAAACCTTTGCAGTTTATTGGCTCAAAGCTGGGCTGGGCTAATATTCTAAATTTTTGTGTTTCTTTGAGTCACCTTCAAGGCAACAGTTATCGCAGCCAAAAGTGACAACACTAGTTCCCAGACAAGCCACCTGCCTAGGTACTCACATGTGTGTATTTCAGTGGCTAACTTGTCACTAAATAGATGGTAAAACTACTGTCACCAAGACTTAAGCAAATTACACAATAACATTAATTGAACTTACTCTATCATTAACAAAAAATGCTATTATAAATTATATCTAGCAAACCAAAAGTAAATAGGTAATATTTCAAATATCTTCATTTCAGATTGATAATTCCAAACATCTAGTAACAAAGATTGCTACCCTGTATGCAGAACGGTTAATGAATGATATTTGTCTTGAAGTGGACGGAATAGAATACCCGGCACATAGGATTATACTTTGTACTTCCAGTGAAGTGTTTCAGGTAATATTCACCATTTAGAAATAATTTAATAAATATTGGGAAAAAGAGAGGAAAAAATGTGCACTGCATTTTTTTTTTTTTTTTTAGGTTGGTTAGAGGAAACTGTAACTGCTAAGGTCTTGTCATCCCAAAATCAATGAGAAAAAGAAGACGGGATAGGAGAAAACCGGCTGTTCCAAGAAAAAACATTATCCGATCAGGGTAAAATCTGCCCCAGGTGGATATCAAACCAGCCTACTTGTCTGAGAGTTTAACACTTGGGGTATAATAATATTATAAGAAGAGTTTATAGAGTTTCCTTTCTGAAATTTCTGATTTATAATATGATTGTTTTGATTAAATTAAATACCAATATTTACACTTCCTCTTTACACTTGCAGGTAATGTTGATGAATTCCAATTGGTCCGAGTCGAGAACCAATCGTGTGGTTCTACAGGAAACCAAACCCTGTGCCGAGATATTTGACAAGTTCCTCCGATACTACCTACCAGGTACTTAGTCTCCAACTCTAGTGTCTTGAGATACGTCCAGCGTAATCATATGTATATCAAACGCCTAGAAAAATATTCCGATTATGCAATATAAAAATAAAAATAAGTTTCTCAAAGTTTCAATTTTCCGTTTTGTTATTTCAAGGTATTTTAATTATGTTAAGATTGATTAATGCTTGTCAGAAATTAGTCTACCCTGCTTATTATCACTGCTGTTTCACCTTATAAGGGATTCGAACCATAAACCTCCAGTTCTGAAATTCCTCCCGCGCTAACTGCTTGAGCCACTGAGGTTGGTTCGTTTTGTTATTCCATAAAAAATAATATACCGAGGGGTTGGGTAAGGTAGGGGGGGGGTGAAAAATGAGAATATGCCCAAAGGGGGCGCCATACAAAAAAAAGTTTGAGAACCACTGGGCTAAGGGACGTTAAACAGGGGGTAGACGGGTGTCTAACTGTGGAACTACGTATAAACAGGGAGGAGAACAGCTAACCCTGACCAGCCTAGCAGTTCTTCAAAGGGGTCTCTCCGCTTTTAAAGAACAAGCACAAGTTCTCACGATGGTTGACTGCGGTTCAGGACAAGCTAATTAAACATGGCTAGAGACCATCACCCCGGTGTATGGCAGATAGAAAAGATCTTTTCTTTATCCTGCCATCATCATTCGTCTACACAGCTGAAGCCTCTACAAAAACAACACCACCACCACCAACAACAACAACTTTTTCAGTGACTTTCTTAGTTTACTAAACCTCCAAGGATTTTCTTTGTTCACAGAATGCTATCAGACAAATGTACTTACTCTTCCTGCGCGGATGGTTCAGGACAAGCTAACAGCTAACTAAACATGGCTAGAGACCACCACCCCGGTGTATGGCAGATACAAAAAGATCTTTTCTTTATCCTGCCATCACCATTCGTCTACACAGTACACAGCTGAAGCCTCTACAACAACAACAACAACAACTACAGCAACAACTTTTTCAGTGACTTTCTTAGTTTACTGAACCTCCAATGATTTTCTTTGTTCACAGAATGCTATCAGACAAATGTACTTACTCTTCCTGCGCGGACGTTACCACCACATTTCAAGCTCTCAAATTCCTCACTACACTCTCCTATAGACCGGGAGCAACCAGGAGTATTGTGCTATTACAATGTTCCGCTTGCACCGACACAAAGGGTGAGTAAAATAGAGGTAGCTTTGTTTGAGAGGTTTGACATTTTTTTCTTTGCCTTTTCCCGTGTACAAAGACCGGGAGCAACCAGGAGTATTGTGCTATTACAATGTTCCGCTTGCACCGACACAAAGGGTGAGTAAAATAGAGGTAGCTTTGTTTCAGAGGTTTGACATTTGAAAAGAATGAAAAGTGTTCATAATATGAACTTGTATTTATGTATGTTAGTTATTGTACATAATAATTATTGTTATTATGTATAGGCATATCTACCTGTTTATTATTATTATTATTATTATTATTATTTTGAAGAAATCTGTTATTTTGGTTTGCTTTGTAGCAATAACTTGGACCATAAGCCACAATTTCTAAAATATGAAAGGATTTCTATAATGTATCAAGAGAAAAACATAAGAGGAGGGAGAGCGCAGAGATTAACAAGTTTAAACTGGAAATTTCGAATTATCGAGTGTTTTTGGTAGACAAACTTCGAATTATAGAGTGTTTTTTTTTTTCTTGGTCCAATTCTTTTTACTTCGATTTATCGAGCGTACCAAAATGCATTGATTTTTTTCGAAATATCGAGAGTTTTTCAAGGGACCAGACAGTTGCTTCGATTTATCGAGAGTTTCGAATTATCGAAGGTTTGAATTACCGAGAGTCGACTGTATTGTATTCTTTTATGGGACTGGTTCCTCCTCCCCAAGAGAGTATGCAATTAACACTGCAACCTCTGTAGATCTATTGTGACCAGTATTTTTTCCCCTACCCGAGCTGCTATCCCCCGGCCTTGATGGAACCTAGAAGTACCCTCATCACTAGTATATTTCAACCTCCTCAGTTTCTCTGAAATTCACCTGTAGAAAGAGTGCACACTCAGGTTTATTCCAGAGAAAGCTGTGAGTTCATATACTTTCCCATTAAGAGGATGCAAAAAGGTGTCATCTAAGCCAGAGAGCTAGCTCAGGGCCCCCGAATCGTAGGGGTCTGATGAGGGATATTCAGGTACATAATTATGTCGTTGTACCCTACTTCCTGAGATGAACTTGACCGTAATCCCATTCAGGTACCCTCAAGAGCCACTGTTACTGTCTGTGGCTTGACAGGGCTGCTTTTGTCTCAGTTTTACGTCCTCCAGCGAGACGAAGAGGGAAAAGAATGGTCAAAAAATTTCTGCCCTTGCTGAAATTTGAACCCAGCACTTCTGGGTTGAGACTCCACTTGGCCACTGAGATGTACTACTATATTCTCTGTTTTATTACTTCCCCAGGACTTGATGCAAGTGTGTACGGACTACATGTGCAATCACATCGCTTCCTCTGAAAACTATGTGGTCTCTTGGTATCAATACACACTCGGCCTCGGACACTTGGCACACAATTTAGTAGCACAAGTAAGTACTACGAACTATGTGGTCTCTTGGTATCAATACACACTCGGCCTCGGACACTTGGCACACAATTTAGTAGCACAAGTAAGTACTACGCTTCTTTAAATGGCAAGAATCCCGCGGCCTAGCACTTATACTTATATAAGTCAGGCGCGCTACTCTCCAAGTTAATTACTAATTAGGCACTTAACAGTCTGACTTGATAGCACTTAATTTTTGTTGATAAATACAGGTGTTAAGAACTCACTTTTGTTCCTAGAACAGCTGGCTTCCTCATCTCCTTTCCTCTTAGATTTCGTGATGATAAGACCTCATTAGTTACAGTTCCCTCTATCAAACCTCTTTTTTTAAAAAAAAAAAAAAAAAAAAAAAAAAAAAAAAAAAAAAAAAAATTTCAATCATATTTCT
>NW_007381560.1:4403-10420 GCF_000475195.1 Diaphorina citri | reverse complement strand
AGAAAGTAAAAGGGTCCCCCCTTTTATTTGGAAAAAAAAAAAAAAAAAAAAAAAAAAAAAACAAATCGAACCATATACCTACCTACTTATCTTTTCTATAATTCTTTTTTGTCCTTTCCTTTCTACAGGTCAAAACACTCCGGTTTAATGATAAAGATCGCGTGTTCAACTTTGACGACCTACTCAACTACGAAGAACTCAACCCTGTGCGCAAATCTAGCGCTAACGGAGCGCAACTACCTCGTAGCGCTCATCTGTGTTCCAATGTACTCAAGTTGAATATTATCATTATACCATTGAGCGCTTATAGTGTGACTGATGCTAGATGAAGTTAGCGCAATCTTACCGTTTAGCGAGAACGGAGCGCAACTACCACGTAGCGCTCATCTGTGTTCCAATTTACTCAAGTTGAATATTATCATTATACCAATGAGCGCTTATAGTGTGACTGATGCTAGATGAAGTTAGCGCAAATCTGTGTTCCAATGTACTCAAGTTGAATATTATCATTATCCCATTGAGCGCTTATAGTGTGACTGATGCTAGATGAAGTTAGCGCAATCCTACCGTTTAGCGCGAACGGAGCGCAACTACCACGTAGCGCGCATTCCAATGTACTCAAGTTGAATATAATCATTATACCAATGAGCGCTTATAGTGTGACTGACGCTAGATGAAGTTAGCGCATTCCTACCTAAGTTTAGCGCGGAGCGCAGCTACCCCGTAGTGCTCATAAGCTCATGTGGTCAAGTTATAAAATAAACAAAGATAAAATTCCATGTTTTGGCTGGGATTGAACCCACGCCCTCCTGTTTACCACTTTGAGCACTACGCCCACCTCGAAAGAAGATGCGCAGGACCGTGAGAAGTGGAGGAAACTCGGTTGATACCTGTCTTTTAGACAGATTTACAATTATATATATATATAATGTTGTAAGGCAATACGAAGCCTCTCCACCAATTTCGATCTTTGTATTTCTGCTCTGCTCCCTCTCGATAGGTATCATTCCAATTTCCGTATTTAATGTAAAAGTTAGGGTAAAAGAACACTCAAATAAGCATCATTCAATAGGATAAGGAAAGTCGTGTGATGTTCACACCAGATTTTTGGTTGAAGCTGACCAGTCTTGGAGGGTTTCAGCAGTCATTATATATAAGTTCTGTGGGTCAACTTGATAAGGAGAACCAAAAAGGCAGATATATTTTGCAGAACTTCAAAGAATTATATTAGTTTATTTGTTAAAAGCCTGACCACTTTAGAAGGAACGGTATAATACTTCCCATAAAATTGGATTTAAGTGGACTTTGTGATGTTTTTTTCTCTACTACCTACCTATTTTCTTGTGATTTACCATTTTCTACTCCTATTATTGTTAACTTGTATCGATAAATTAAGGTCATGTACGAATCTACTAAATTTAAAGATTTTATTTATTTTCTAAAAATGTACGGTTGTTCTTATTGTCCTCATCAGGTCTTCAACAGCAGCTTATTTTAAAGGTTTGACAGAGGGAACTGTAACTGTGAAGATCTTTTCGTTCCAAAATCGAAGACAAAAGGAAGACAGGATAGGAGAAAGCCAGCCGTTCCGAGAACAAACAGTATCCCATCAGGATAAAATCCGCCCCGGGCGGGAATCGAACCCGCGGCCTAGCCCGTTTTAATCTTAAGTTGGACTCGGTATTCTCCGATTTTTTCCTGTAAGATTGGTTGAAAGTTGGAACTGTGCCAAAACTCCTCATAAAAAGAGGTAGAGAAATGTCATAAAAAGGAAAATAACTGAGCCAAGGTTAAAATGGGGCAAAACAAAATACACTCAAAAGTATTTAATGATTTTTAATGAGCAAATATAAAGTGAGGAGGAGAAGAGATTTCTAATGTACATACAAACAATATAAAATAACTCAAAAGTATTTAATGATTTTTAATGAGCAAATATAAAGTGAGGAGAAGAGATTTCTAATGTACATACAAATAATATAAAATATACCTACTGATTTTTAATGAGCAAATATAAAGTGAGGAGGAGAAGAGATTTCTAATGTACATACAAACAATATAAAATATACTCTATTTACAAAATATTACAGGGTGTTCAACGCGTCACTTGCTAACGTCTAACTTGTGTGGTATTTTATACAGGATGGCCCAGAAGACCTCTAATGAAAAGAAAAAAAGTTGGGGTCCTCAATTTAATTTCTTGAGAACTTTAACCAAAAGGTGCCACTTACGATGACCGAACCTGGTTTTTTTACGCCACCACAAAATTCCTTACCTCGGCTGGGATTGAACCCACGCCCTCCTAATTACCAGGCGAGCGTCTACACCACCGAGGCAGCTGGTGGGCCACAAATTTATCGGTCACCCTGTATAAAGCGACACGAGGGAACACCGGAGTTTTAGAGTTGTATGAAAGAAATGACATTGGAGCATTGGACGCATTCACAAAAATATGCACTTTTTTTTTTTCTTTTCACGATGAAATAAAATCTCAATTATTACTCACGGTGCTTGCCGTGAAAGATCGTATTCCAGAGTTGAAACGCGTTAACGAACGAAAGAAGAAAAAAGGGTATTTTTTTTTTTTTTTTTTTTGGTTTTAAACGAAAAAAAAAAAAAGGGTTTTTTTTTTTTTTTTTTTGCAGTACTGTAAAGAATTAATCGAATCCAGATTTATAAAAAAAAAAAACTTCTTTGAAAATTCGAATCGAGAGCAAAAAGCTCTATAGTTCTTTTCTCCACTCTATTTTCAGTCTCATATCGGTTGTTGGGACTTCATTGTCCCCTTACCATCTTTCATACAACAATAATTCAAATTTATAAACGAATAAAGTAAAACAAGCTTTAACTATCAATAATGACAGTTGACAAAACAAATGTAATAAACAAACTGAAATAATGGGTCCCAAATGTCCGCGAGGGGGGAAATGAAAGGTTCGTTGTGGTCGACTACCAAGCTGAATATCGCGGGTTCGAGCTCGGGATGGGTGAAGAAAAAAAGGGATATTATATTAGGATAAGGATTAAGGAGAGTAACAAAAAGGAAGAACAGGCAAAAGAATAGAATAAAAAAAGGGAAGATTTATTTACCTACTTCATTATAATTGTGAAAGATTTAATGGCCGGAACCACATGAGTTCAAATTTAGTCTTGAACTAATTTCTGATTGGTTAAAAAAATCAATTCAAAGTTTTTACTTTTTTTATGGTCTTATCGTCCCGAAAGCGAAGAGAGAAGGAAGACAGGGCAGGAGAAAGCCAGCCGTTTCGAGAACGAACCTTATCCAAGGAGGTCAAAGTAGGGTGAACATGTGAAATTTTGACAAAAGTGAAGCTCAATTTTTACTTTCCATTACCATTATGTTTGTACAGTGATCGGTCCATTTTTTTATCGCCTCTGACTGAAAACTTTTAGTACGAATCTAAATAAGGAGGAGGTTCCAAGCTCCGTTGGCCTGGTCCATAGGCTCGGCGGAGGTCGAGGGTCTAGGCCAGGGCCGCCAGGATGGTCCATGTCTACAGGGTGCGCCAAAAAACACTGACAACGGCTCAAGGTAGATAGATCGCATCACGAACCTTATCCCTTCAGGATAAAATTCACCCCGGGTGGGAATCAAACCCGCGGCCTAGTGCTTACAAAGGTACCTTTTAAGCTCACTGGGCTGGCAATTCGAAGTTCAAAATCAACCAATCAGATTGTGAATCAAGTTTAATTTCAGAATGTGGTTCCGACCACAGAAACTATTTTAAAAAGTAGGTACAAGTGAATTTTATGTTGTATTAAAGGGTTTTATCCAAGAATGGGCCTAACCTTTTTGGGTAAAACAGCCTTTCTAAAGCAGTATATTGTTGAAAATCAGTCCCAAAAAGAATCATGTTGATATCTCCATTTTTCACAAAGATACATGATTTTCTGTACAATCCTAACACTTTTCATTCTAAATCAATAAAACTTGAAAGCTGTTTATCAAAACTCCATTTCTCGTCCTTTGGCCTTTCTTGAATGAACCCATTTCAAAAATCCATGATATTACAATAAAATTACCTAATTTTAAAATAATTCACAAGGCAGTGGGTACACAAATCATTGAACACTGTATACAAATTAGATGTAATATGTACCTAATTAATTAATAATTACCTATACAGATTAATAATTTTACTATGCTTTCTTATATTGCTTGAACGAGGAAAAAGACTCTTTTAGAGTTTTAGCATCACTGTATACTTGCATAGTCTTTAGAGACACGGCTAATCAAATTAAAGAAAATCCAGCAGCATCCAATTGCTCAGTGTGCAACGGGGGGAAAAATTCTAAATTACTAGTGGTGCAAATTACCTCGTTTTGTTGAAAGCAGGAGATGGGGAATTTGCTATACATAGAAAATATACAGGTCAAAAGTTGGTCCACAAAATAATATAATAGGTGAGCACACCTAAATATAAGGGCCATATTTTCCTTGTGGAAGTTTGTAAATATTTTTTTGTGGGTTAAACACAATTTCCCTTCTTCTGAAGACCTTTTCCCCTCTTTTAAAGAAAAAATTCTAGGGTTGGGAATGTGAAACTGACAATATCCATATCAGATAACTCAACTCAACTTTCACAAGGAAAATATGACCTAGTATCAAGGCCATATCCAGGATTATTAAGGGAGGGGGGGGGGGCAAGAGTGCAAACTGTGATACCACCTTAAATGTCGTGGATAATGATAAAGCAAGACGGGTCCCAACAGGTCTTTAACGTAGAGTAGAAAACTTTGCTGACACCTATCTCGTAAGTTATAACATGCACAAGTAGTGTTGGAGTGGTGTATACCTCTTCCATTTAACTTTTATTGGACGTCATCCATGCACAAAGGGTCTGCCAGTAACCCATAGTTGGTGCGAGTTGAGGGAATTGAAGTCACTAGCCAGCCTGCCCTTCGGCCCTATCCACTTGAGTTGCACTATAAACGGCGACCATTTGGATCAATGAATCAGGATTTCTATTTCCCTTAATGTAGGTATTTTCCCTTTAATATAGTTATGGAGCTAAAGGCCTGATTTTTTAATCGAACTTAACGACGTGGTTTGATGAATGTCGAATCACCTAGACTATGACAATTATTTCACATCAAAATTTTTTCTAATGATTGAGAAGTACTTATACGAAGTATGCTCATCTTGGTGGTTGAATATAATTGTAATAATTATAGCAAATTACCCAATTCAATCGTAGGTCAAATTACGAAACGATCTTTCATTTTTCGAGGTAATTGGTTTACGACACAATAAGCATTCTCTTAACAAAGTATGTTTATCAATATAATTTGATAAAAAATAAGTGAATTAATTGTAAATTAAATTGTGCCCTCAACTATACTATTATTAAGAAATTAAAGTGCTCTGAACCTAGTAATTCTAATAAGTTGTCTAGAAATATGCTATTAAAAAAATTCTTTCGTAAAAAATGTTAGGTTCTTTGTTTTGTTATTAGTTTTGTAGAGTGGTTCTAAACTTAGTGGGGGTTGTCTATTTTGAAATTTATGTGGTAAGAATTTAAAATTCATTAACTTTATAAGTTTTCAGGCTGGTGGTTCTAAGTATATGTCGTTTTTATGGAAGTTTTTATAAAAATAGATTAATATATTCGATATCGTCGTCTTCAACCCAAGTAAATTGTTTGCATTATGTAAATTAGTGACGATTAAAACGTCGTAAAAAAACCATTTAACAGACACTTATAGTAATTTTGATTCGACCCCTGTCATTATTGGCGGGTTTTTTTTTTTAATAAGATAATAATTGTCGTAAAAGTCGATAGAAAAATTTCATTACCTTGCATTATAAGTTCTCTGACTATAACAGTTAGACGTGAAGATTTAAGGTCTTTATATCGAAATATATGATACATTGTATGATTATATAAAACTCCAGTACCGTATCTCCCGACTGGGATATACAAGAAATGTATATAAAAACTGAGCGATATTATGACAAACCAGTCTGGAGGTTTTAAGCCTTGTAGGGGACCATA
>NW_007381560.1:0-564 GCF_000475195.1 Diaphorina citri | reverse complement strand
ATTGACTAAAACAAAAAAAAAAAAAAAAAAAAAAAAAACAAATCGAACCATATACCTACCTACTTATCTTTTCTATAATTCTTTTTTGTCCTTTCCTTTCTACAGGTCAAAACACTCCGGTTTAATGATAAAGATCGCGTGTTCAACTTTGACGACCTACTCAACTACGAAGAACTCAACCCTGTGCGCAAATCTAGCGCTAACGGAGCGCAACTACCTCGTAGCGCTCATCTGTGTTCCAATGTACTCAAGTTGAATATTATCATTATCCCATTGAGCGCTTATAGTGTGACTGATGCTAGATGAAGTTAGCGCAACCCTACCGTTTAGCGCGAACGGAGCGCAACTACCACGTAGCGCGCATTCCAATGTACTCAAGTTGAATATTATCATTATACCGTTGAGAGCTTATAGTGTGACTGATGCTAGATGAAGTTAGCGCAATCCTACCTAAGTTTAGCGCGGAGCGCAGCTACCCCTCATAAGCGCTCATAAGCTCATGTGGTCAAGTTATAAAATAAACGAAGATAAAATTCCATGTTTTGGCTGGGATTGAACCTACGC
>NW_007381559.1:0-12469 GCF_000475195.1 Diaphorina citri | reverse complement strand
GGGGTGGTTGGGGCTTGGAGAGAAAAGAAAATTATATGTAGAATAAAGAGAATGAAGAAGTGTAGATGTTGGGGATAAAAGAATGAAAAAGCCTAAAACAGAGATGGAAAAATAAATGAAAAAGGATAAGAAAGTGTAAGGACCTAGGCGGATACAGAAAGGTGGAATAAAAGGCGGTAATACCGGCCCAAAACAGAACTATTAGGAAAAGAACAAGGAAGAATAAACTAAGAAAATATTTATAGGTACAACGACGCACTATGTAAACTGTGAATAAATAGATAGCCTTTATTTTTTACGTATTTCAGTCACAGTCTCTCAGTCCTACGATTTCAGGAAAGGTTTTCTGCATTCTGCAAGCCTCAAGAAAATTTAGTATCTAGAACTAGAACTCCCTGTATCTACTTCTAGAATAACCACAAACTTCCACAGCATAATACCTACTCGGTTATTTATGTACCAAGATTTTACACAACATTATTCCTGGAACTTTCTCACCAAAACACATTTTGGTCTGTCCCAATCGGATGAGAAAAAGTTCAGCATTCAAAACCTACACAAAGGTTTGTCGGACAAAAGAGTAGCTCAGTCAATCGGAACTTATAGTCTCCAGATAGAACTGAAAACAAGAGAGAAAAAAGGTCACAAGAGCTACGAGATATAGGAGACACAAATAAGAAAGGGGCCAGGATATAACATTGTTGTGTCTGAGGTTTTAGCTTTCAGATATTTTTTTTCTTCCCTTCAGGAAAGTCTGGCTGTGCTTTTGTCTCAAGGAAATTGCAAACTTGTGATATATTTTCCCCCATCTGAAAACAGTCAACTATGTCAAACGTTCAAAAGCATCGCATCCCAAGAAGCGATGTGATAGCATCACAACTAAAGTTCCTGACAAAGAAAAAAGACAGGAAAAATCAGAGAGTAGAGGGAACAAAGGATTGAAAAAAAATAAATAAAAATAAAACCCAGTAGAGGTACATCATAATATATTATACAACATGTGCATAATACAATATTGACAGTGTTGTCTCAAATTCAGACATGCAATATTGATGTATTCCCTATTGTTTTCCAACATACCATACCAAAGATGTCGTCAAGGAACTGCCATTTGGATATGTCAGTGCAACACCTCAACCAATATTGACCTCGATTTTTTTCCGCAGCACCTTCTCCACACATATTGCACAAAAAGATACCAGGAGAAGCTCTTTTATCCTCAGACTACTATCTCCAGGGAGAGTAAAATTTATCATTTTCATCCTAGGGTCCAAATCAAAATACTCCCGTTTCGCAGTATCCTAAGGTCGGTCCTTTACTTACCGTGCTATTCCTCACTGCAATCAACTTGTCTCCAACCTGCAGTCGGCCATCTACTTGGGCTGCCCCACCGTCCATAATCTTGGTAACATAGATACCGTTATCTCCCGGGATATGCTGGTTCCCAATACCACCAGCAATGTTGTATATGGGTGCAATACACATGGGTGACATTTGACTAAACTTCCTGCTTGCCTATTGACTAAGAGAATGACTGTAGTAATAAACCAAAACCATTAAGCATAGGGTGGCTTGAAAGTCCAAAATCAGGTCCAGAGATCACAGATCCACTGTTTGTTTAGAGAGTTTATATAATATATGAAAATGTTTAGAGAAATAGAGTTCATATATGTTCATGAACGTCATCAAGCGTGCTGGGAAGAGCAGGAACGTCAAGAGTTGAAATAGACGGGATAATTTCTGAAGCAGTCAAACTTTCTTGACTTGGCGGGGCGGAGCGCTACCGCGCTCCTTATAAATCAGATTTCATGAATGAAATGAAAACGTAAGTGTTGTAATGTGAAACTTGCTGACAGAAACATGGAGAGTGAAAGATTTCTCAATGCTCACTCAAATGTAAAATATTATGTTTGTGTTGTTCACACATTCAATGAATATTATTTCTAATACACATGTTTATTTGTCCAATATAAAATAATGAATTTACGTATATTTAATTAAGAAAACCTTTTTATCCTAAATCGATAGGACTAAAAAGTCCATTTACCACAGAAGTCCCTATAATAAAGGTCTATGCATCCTTGGCATGGAATCAATATAGACATCTCATAAGAGACCAAATTTGACGGTAAAGTTTGCTAGGACTTGATTCGGCCTCTTTGTGTCAGCTCTCCAAACTCCCAAACACAAGTTTTCTGGAAGGAAAATGAGGAACAAAGAAAGGATTTTAGGATTGATTACGCCATCTTCCTTCCCATCTAATCTCATAATACGCCTTAATATTTCATCCCTCTCATTATTTCCATCCCCCCATTTATTTCCCCTAGTCTCGTCTTCCATTTTGTCACAATCTATTTTTCTATAGCTTTTATCTTTCTTTTCCTCTCTCATTTCTCTTTCTCCTATCCCTGTTCTTCTTTCCTCCTGTCCCTTCTGCTCTCTTCCTTGCTCCTTTCCTTTACCCGTATTTCTTTCCCTCCCATGTCCTTGTGATAAGACACTTAACAGTAGGTATCATATTAAGTACATATGTATGTATGTAGCTAGGTGTCATTGCTGCTGATGTAATTTATAACAAGAAAAGTATTGAAAAGCCCTATGACACATACGACTATGTACGTAGGTAGGTACCTATATTTAGATGCATATGACAGGGTGGTTCTTGGTTGAGTAAATGAGGTGTGTTCCAAGTTCTCATTCATTCTACATTTGACACATCTATTTGTTTCATCCTGTACACACACTTGTTTAATTGACATCATGATGTCGTTGGATATTTTTAGCCTGGATAGTTTATGTTATAATACGGTATGATTGGTATGTTTTCCTCTAGATTTTTCTCTAATACTGCCATAGTAATACACAAATGGAAACTTCTGCGATGTTTTTTGCCTAGTTTTAATACTTTTTATGGAGGTGTGGGAAGACACCTTACTGCTTTGCTTACCTCTGAAAAATATAGCAATGATACAAAACTTTTGAGTTTTGAGAGTCGAGAAAATGGTTTTGAAAAAAAAAGTGGTTTGTTGGTTTGTGTGAAGTTGTATTATTGTAGGTACTTTTTCGCGTTTTCTTTTACTTTGAATTTCCACCATTCCTCCTTTTCTTCCGTATCTTCCTCTTTTCCCATTTGTATCATGATGAATTGATAACTATTGATAAAGGATTGATAAAAGAGTCTTTCTCTTCTGATAAAAAGGAAAAATTTGAGGAGTCAAGTGAAAAATAAGGAACATGGAAAAAGGAAAGCAGGGGGGAGAGGGGAGAGGGAGAAAGAAAAAGAGGGAGGGATAAAGAGAGAGAGAGAAATAGACTAATTGAGCACATTTATTCATCGACTGTGCAGGTTAATTATGATTCAAGGTTAAATCATGATAACTAAGAGTCAAGGTTGTTATTTCGAGACAAAAGAAACTAGGTAGATTATTTTCGCATCAATTAAGAATATTAAGATGAATCGTAGAGTCTATTTGACTAATGATCTATTTTGAAACAGTGACTGTCTCGAATTGCTTAGGTTGGGGTCCAAAAAGAACTTTCCACTTTGTATTTCGCACGTCACAAAAGTTATGACGTCATATAACAGACGAAAAAACTTTAAAACCCATTATAATAGTTGCTATGACGTTAAAATATTGCGAAGTGTCAAGTACAAAGTTGTGAAGTTTGCTTTCAGAAGATGTCGTCAAGGAACTGCCATTTGGATATGTCAGTGCAACACCTCAACCAATATTGACCTCGATTTTTTTCCGCAGCACCTTCTCTGCACATATTGCACAAAAAGATATCAGGAGAAGCTCTTTTATCCTCAGACTCAGACTACTATCTCTAGGGAGTGTAAAATCATTTTCATTCTAGGGTCGAAATTAAAATACTCCCGTTTCGTAGTTCAACCCTCAGGGCCTTTACTTACCGTGCTATTCCTCACTGCAATCAGCTTGTCTCCAACCTGCAGTCGGCCATCTACTTGGGCTGCCCCACCGTCCATTATCTTGGTAACATAGATACCGTTATCTCCCGGGATATGCTGGTTCCCAATGCCACCAGCAATATTGCACAAAAAGATACCAGGAGAAGCTCTTTTATCCTCAGACTACTATCTCCAGGGAGAGTAAAATTTATCATTTTCATCCTAGGGTCGAAATCAAAATACTCCCGTTTCGCAGTATCCTAAGGTCGGTCCTTTACTTACCGTGCTATTCCTCACTGCAATCAGCTTGTCTCCAACCTGCAGTCGGCCATCTACTTGAGCTGCCCCACCGTCCATAATCTTGGTAACATAGATACCGTTATCTCCCGGGATATGCTGGTTCCCAATGCCACCAGCAATGCTGAAGCCAAGACCCTTGTTGCCCTTGACTAGCTCTATGTCTAGGATCTTCATGTTCCCTTGCCGCGTCACCTTTTTTCTTCGCACATACTGTGAACAAAAAGAATAAAATATAATAATTACCCTCTTTCAAAGCCGGTTTGCACGAGTGAATCGTAGCTTGTGAACGCAGGCTTTAAGTTTGCACTAGCCAAAAAACTTTTTCTAGGTTCCTCTCTCAATTTTGTGCAACCCGAACAAACTGACATGCGCAAGCCAGTTTGTGCAAATGGCTTGAGCGTTTAAACTCACCATAAACTTACTTATGCCTACATTCAATGCTATAACTTTCAGACAAGTCTGACAGTAATAGCTAATGACATCGATCTTCATGTTCCCTTGCCGCGTCACCTTTTTTCTTCGCACATACTGTGAACAAAAAGAATAAAATATAATAATTACCCTCTTTCAAGGTGGGTTTACACGCTAAAGCTGGCTTGTGCAAAGCCGGTTTGCACAAGTGAATCGTAGCTTGTGAACGCAGGCTTTCAGTTTGCACTAGCCAAAAAACCTTTTTCTAGGTTCCTCTCTCAATTTTGTGCAACCCGAACAGACTGGCATGCGCAAGCCAGTTTGTGCAAATGGCTTGAGCATTTAAACTCACCATAAACTTACTTATGCCTACATTCAATGCGATAACTTTCAGACGAGTCTGACAGACCTGACAGTAATAGCTAATGACATCTCTAGCAAGTCTAGCATAATGTCAATGAAGCCCCTTACAGTTGTACCAAGGTATGCATCACTCTACAACTGGATCTCGTTCAAGAGTAGAGCACATTGCATACACACAAGCTTGATTGTGAAAAAGAGCTTGAAATGAAGGGGCATTAGGTGCATATATCTCTGGTATCTATGTTAACCAAATTTACTGTCAAAGTGTCAATAATATTGCGCAAGTTGGTTTGCACAAGAGATTCTGTGTGTGTACACAGAAAGTCACGGAAAAGTCTGTTACACAGGTTGGGGTCCAAAAAGAACTTTCCACTTTGTATTTCGCACGTCACAAAAGTTATGACGTCATATAACAGACGAAAAAACTTTAAAATTCATTATAATAGTTGCTATGACGTTAAAATATTGCGAAGTGTCAAGTACAAAGTTGTAAAGTTTGCTTTCATGAACACAGCCCAGAACTTTAGTGCAAGGAGAAGAATTAAAGGACTGAGGAGAATCGTTGTGCAATTCTCATGCACTTTGAACTTTCTCAATCTTTCACCGCTTCAGAGCTTTCGGTTTTTCTCTCGATATAACTTTAATTTAATTTTCCATTTTGTTTTTCTATATATTTTTATTTCATTAAAAAGAAAAAAAAAAATGCAAGCTTTTAACCACATTTTAAAATCGTGGTTACATTATTTTATTTAATTAAAAACAAGGAGTTTCCCCTCTCATCTTGAACCCCCTCCATTTGGTCCTTCACCCTCCACTGGGTTTAAATTATTTCAATTTCACTTGAATATTTAAAAAATATTAGAAAAATAAAATAACGGAAAAAATGTTAATTAAATTTAAATTAATTTAGAAAAAAGGTTTTCTCTGTGATGCGCTTTTAAAATAAAATTGCAATTCATTCTTCATTCTGTCACAGGCTATGACAATCAGAATTCATTCTATCATTGTATGGACTGAGAGAGATAGCGGTATAAAGTGCCACTTCAAAGACTGCATTGTGCTTATTATTACGACCGGGATGGAAGGGGCGGGGAGGGCTGGGAAAGGGAGAGAATAGACCAAGTGCAAAGTGGCAGAGTCTAAGTTCAAAGATGAGGAGGAAGGGGAACGGAGGGAATAAGGGAAGTATAACGTGAAGTGGGAGAAAATGGCAAGTGAACGAACGAGCATGAGAGAGAGAGAGAGAACAGATTGAAAATTAGTGGAGACGCCAAATGCCCACTATGTACGTCCTAGTAAAATTCTAATCTGATTTTGATTTTATTGCTTAGGGGGATAAACTTGGAATTGGAAACCGTAACAGAACATTAACCAGACATTAGAGTGACGGACTGTCAGATCTTATTGACACAATGACGGTTCTCATCGTTCTTCTCCTCCTCCTTCTCCTCTTCCTTCGCCTCCTCCTCATTTTCTTCTTCCTTGTGCTTCTTCTTCTCCTCTTCGCCTCTTCATTCATATCCTCTTCCCCCTTCTTTCCCCTCTTTCTCCTCCTCCTTTTCCTCTTCCTTCTCCTCCTACATTTCCTCTTTGTTCGTTTCTTTCTCTCTCTCTCTCCCTTTTTCCCTCGATTCCCTCCTCTTCTTTGTATACTTTTTTGTCTTTTTCTGAATAAATTTTCTCTCTGGGAGAGATTGGGAGGAAGGGAGAGAGCACGAAGTAATGTAGGTATTTGTATGGAATCATGTATATTATTTATTTGAATGTCTGAAACTCTGAATAGACTTTTAAATTTACATCAGTTATACCCACATATACCTACATGGATAACTGGGATTATTATGATTTAACAATAGTACCTACTTAGGTACATGGATGGATAGATAGGGATATTATTGTGAACATTCTGAGGTAAATTTCAGACTTCATTGTTGTTATCTAATACTTTAACGTGTCTCTCCCATTATATTCGTGTTTGCCTCCCTTCTCTCTCTCTCTCTTTCTCTATCTCTCTCTCTGCTTCTTGTATTAGCAGTCTTTCATTTTCAATTTCCATCACTTTCCCTTTCCTCTTCCTCTCTCTTCCTCAATCTCTCTTCTGCCTACGGAAAATGATGGATATTATTGTGAAAATTCTGAGGTAAATTTCAGACTTCATTGTTGTTATCTACTTTAACGTGTCTCTCCCATTATATTCGTGTTTTGTCTCCCTTCCTCTCTCTCTTTTTCTCTATCTCTCTCTCTGCTTCTTGTATTAGCAGTCTTTCATTTTCAATTTCCATCACTTTCTCTTTCCTCTTCCTCTCTCTTCCTCAATCTCTCTTCTGCCTACGGAAAATGATCTCAGTAGGGACTTACCCTCCTTGTCCCTTTTCTCTTTCCTTTTCCTCCTTCTATTTTTCCTTCCTCTTCTCCTTACTTCTCTATCTCTCATTTTTCTTTCTCATCCTTCTTCTCTTCTTCCTATCTCCTCCCTTCCGTCCCCTTCTCACTCTTTCTGTACGATATCCTCTACATGTCTCACTCTGTTGCTTTCGTAGGCATTGTTGCTGCTCTTATCCTTCGCAATATTAACTCTGCCAGCGTCGTTTCTGGACCAATGACTTTAGATTCGTTTTATGAAAATCATCTCCCGAAATTGCCAGAATGCGTAGGATTAAAGATGCGTAGGATTAAAGATTCGTTTAATGAAAATCATCTCCCAAAATCGCCAGAATGTGTAGGATTAAAGATATTAAAGCCGTTCCTTATTAATTAAGCTTTAATTTGGATTCTCCTGCTTAACGTTAGTTCGGAGTATTTTGAGATGTTCGATTTCCCCTTGAATTTTAGCTGGAATTTACTCTGTATTTAGCTGAAGGATACTTCTTCCTGGAACCTTGCATTGCCTTGATAGGGCAAACGGGTTTTCCGAAAAGATGACCCTACATTTTTCCTGGAATGTGAGTTAACAATCGTTCCAGCTTTTAACTTCAGTATTTCTGAATATGAGTGGCATGTTCAAATTCACTAAAATTTCCATGCTCTACATAGGAACTATGATCTAAATCTTCACGAAAGCTCATCTAAGAGGATGAGAAAAACCGGCAGAACTTGCCCTACATGACTCACAGTCGATACCTTGCTCTCAGTTTTAGAATGGAGCAGTTGCAAATAGGTAAAAATTATAAAAAAAAAAATGGTCGATTCCTATGTAAAAAGTTGGGAAAAATCCAAATCTGAGGTAAAAACTCAGAAAAAATAACTGTAAAAGGTCGAAAATTCAATTTTTATTTTCCGTTTTAATGAAAGAGTTCAAAGATGTGTGACGTCAGACTTTACGCAGTTGTTTTTTTCGTCCGTTAGGTAGCGCCACTGTGCAAGCGCGCTAGCGAGGGAGCAGAAAAAACTGCGCACAAACACATTAATGCGTTGCCTGCAAGGGAGCTTTGCTCGGGACATTTGATGTGACGTCATCGCCTACGGGAGCATATGCCGTGACGTCAAAGTTCACGATTTACCGGCATTTTTTTAATCGATTTAGTGATGCAATGATACAAAGATTATCGCATGACTAATTGAATAAGCTTCACTAATGGACAATGGAAACTTAAAAGATATGAAACTAGACTTGAGGAGAATCCTATGAATGTGTTTTAAACGATATTACGATATAGGTCATTGATTTTGAAGTATGTATTGCCTAAGCCTAAGTGCTTGTAAATATTAATTTTCTTCTGTTTTCCATGTTCTACATAGGAACTATGATCTAAATCTTCACGAAATCTCATCTAGGAGGATGAGAAAAACCGGCAGAACTTGCCCTACATGACTCACGTGCTCTCAGTTTTAGAATTGAATTTCATATTGAGCCCAGTGCGGTGTAGAGTTGTGAAGTAAAAGAAAAATTCCGTTGGTCCTCATTTTTTCTGCTCTATGACTTTGAAACATCACCCAAGTAAGCGCAACTGATCTATTGAATTTCATATTGAGCCCAGTGCGGTGTATAGTTGTAAATTCAGACTTTCTGATTCAAACCAACCAGAGCATGACTCCCCAGACCAAGTTCAGATCGTTCTCATCACATGACGTAGGTATCCCACATAATGCTACCTACTTTTACTCGCATGTTATCATAGTACGTACGTATTTTGAAAAATAAACAGTAAATATCTGTGTAGGTGAAAGCCATTGTAGCAAAGTTATACCATCCAGACCAAGTTCAGATCGTTCTCATCACATGACGTAGGTATCCCACATAATGCTACCTACTTTTACTCGCATGTTATCATAGTACGTATTTTGAAAAATAAACAGTAAATATCTGTGTAGGACTGTAGGTGAAAGCCATTGTAGCAAAGTTATACCATTATAAAGGTGCTAAGCAGAAGGGTGCAGGTTTATTTCCAGATTTTGGTTAATCTACTATTAAGTTGGTATTGCCTAAAGCCCAAATGTCGACACTAGTTTTTTCTCACTTGGAAATTATGAGTGCCACTGCTACCCAGAGTTTGGAGTGCACGGCATCGACAGTGCGCAAGGGCAAGTTCCAGTAAGCACGCCTATGTCTTTTTATTACACAAACCAATTCAGCAGGAGTTTCACATTTTCTTTTCCCGTAAAGGTGTGTCCACACATAGTCGACCGACCGTCGATCGATGTCGACTGAACCATTCACACTGCCTCGACAACATAGACTTACCTCGTGGCTGGATCAACGCGACGGCCAGTCGACCATGTTTGGACACACCTTAATGAAAACTTGACTGCAGTCAATTTTCTGGCATTTCTACCCCTAAATCTCTTCTCAGAAAGAAGTGGCTCGAGCTCAAACTCACCTGTTTCTCTCCTCCCGCTAATAAAGGTGTACTCAGCTGAAACAGAGAAAGAGAAAATAAAAGTTAAGCAGTGCGTAACGTCAGTGCTTTCTGGCAGCTTTTAAAAATATCCACTAAAGTGTAAAGACATAAATGAAGGAAAGCAGAACAAGAAGAAGAATTCTTTTGGAAAGGGAATTGAAAATCAGCCCGTCCTGCATAAGCATAAAGTACGTTTGGCACCTTCAGTGTTGCCAGATGATAAAATAAATTCTCCTAAATCTCATGAAAAAATTTCCTCCACAAGATTGGATTGCTGCACTTTGGCTTTAACTTTACTAAACCCAAAAACAATAGATACGTAAACTATCCCTCTGTCCTAACCTTTACCTGAAAATTAAAGGCATAAAAACGGAAAGTTACTGAACATCTCTTCCGCTTGTAAGTAGATAAATTACATAAGTTCATACTAGTACTGTATCGTATATCCAGTACTTAACTACTAGGGAGGGAGAGGAGTACAAGCGGAAGATATAAACCGCCAGCCTCCAGCAAGTAAACGTACAAAATGAGCGCTATTACAGCTTCCTTTTTATTCTCGCTAGGAAAAAATGCCTTTAATATACGCTGTCATCATTAATTTTCTTATAAAAGCAGGAAATTAAGAAAATCTGTGTTAAAAAGCTCCTTCTCCTCTGCAAGCTCCGCTGTTAGAATTTTTAAGCTTCCACTTTGGCATTAAAAGCTTTACCTTTATCAAGGAAAATGTTACTGACGGTGGTGGTGGTTAAGGAAATTCCTTCCAAGTCATTAGTGTGTAATGGTTTCCAAGTTGGGTGCTTTTATAATGTTATTAGAGGGATTCAATTAGGACATAATTGTTTCTAGGTGAGTTTTAAGAGAGATTTGAAGATTGTCCCTGCGGCGCTCAGAATATTGCGGTTCATAAACCCCTGCCTCCTACATAAGTGGGTAATAATATTCCCTTTATCTTTATCAGTTCCTTCCAAAGAGTCCCAACTTTGAAAGTTTCAAGTTGTCTTGTTTCCCTTCTCAAGTATCTACAACAGAAGAAAATTAATATTTACAAGCACTTAGGCTTAGGCAATACATACTTCAAAATCAATGACCTATATCGTAATATCGTTTAAAACACATTCATAGGATTCTCCTCAAGTCTAGTTTCATATCTTTTAAGTTTCCATTGTCCATTAGTGAAGCTTATTCAATTAGTCATGCGATAATCTTTGTATCATTGCATCAAATCCGACAGTGGTGATCTCAACTTCAATATTTTACGAACTTACACATCAAGCTCAATATTTTACGAACCTACACATCAAGGAGCTCTGTAGGTATTTAAGGGAGAAGTTTGAGAGAAGTTAATGCTCAATACACACATTTAGCATGTTTCCATTGCACAAAGGAATTCAACGAACGTTGAATATTTTACAGCAATGATGTTTACCATTTGAAATACTGTGTTGGATAGTATGTGTGGTGAACTGTAAACACTAAACCAATATTCAAATCACTTGCAAAGCTCCAAGCCAGGTCAAAAGGCATTGCATCAAATCCGACAGTGGTGATCTCAACTTCAATATTTTACGAACTTACACATCAAGGAGCTCTGTATTTAAGGGAGAAGTTTGAGAGAAATTAATGCACACACATTTAGCATGTTTCCATTGCACAAAGGAATTCAACGAACGTTGAATATTTTACAGCAATGCTGTTTACCATTTGGAATACTGTGTTGGATAGTATGTGTGGTGAACTGTAAACACTAAACCAATATTCAAATCACTTGCAAAGCTCCAAGCCAGGTCAAAAGGTAAATGAGCTACAATATTCAAAACTTCTAATCCCATTGAAATGGCGATCCGATGCGATACTGGATACGGATACTCATATTACACAGCAGATTTATTTATAGCTCCTCTCGGGAGAGTCATGGAAAGCTCAGTTTTAACATCATTATTCAGGGATAACCACTATAGAATCATTAGGAATTCATTTGCTCCGAGAGATATTATCCCACAATTAGTTCATTATCCAAACGGTTTCAACAATTGGGTCAAAAGAGGCAGATAACGTATGCAAAACAACAACAAACTCTGAGTTGATTACACCATAAGTCTCAGATGAAGATAAGCTACATTCCTTATTATACTTAATAGATGAAGATAAGCTTCCTCTCCTCTCCAAGAATTATTCTTTTTTTGGAGATCATGAAAGTCACAACACGTTGCCATCCTAGTGTGTAAACCTAATTGTACAAGTATACATCCTTGATGGCATTTCACATTACAACACGAAAACACTAACAAGAAAACCTTTATCTCCCAGAATCATTAGGATGATTAGGAATTCATTTGCTCGGAGAGATATTATCCCACAATTAGTTCATTATCCAAACGGTTTCAACAACTGGGTCAAAAGAGGCAGATAACGTATTCAAAACAACAACAAACTCTGAGTTGATTACACCATAAGTCTCAGATGAAGATAAGCTACATTCTTAATTATACTTAATAGATGAAGATAAGCTTCCTCTCCAAGAATTATTCTTTTTTTGGAGATCATGAAAGTCACAACACGTTGCCATCCCAGTGTGTAAACCTAATTGTACAAGTATACATCCTTGATGGCATTTCACATTACAACACGAAAACACTAACAAGAAAAC
>NW_007381558.1:0-12139 GCF_000475195.1 Diaphorina citri | reverse complement strand
TAGGTACTGATTTTCTCTAATCACGATCGAATAAACTACGGACTAAAAAATTCCCGGAGGGACGGACCCAGCTTGTTTGTTTGAATTTACTAAAATCTTGTACAACATTCGATATGCAAGTATTAGGTACTATTTATACAAGACAATAAATAACAATATCCTATATTAGTTCAAACACGAGAATTTTCAACTCAACAAATTGAATAATTAATAGTTTTATAGATTCTAGGTGAAATTAGCATAAGAAAAACATAGATTAGTTAAAAGCATTCATCTCAATTTACATGATGCATACAAGAAAATGCTCTTCAGCCATGGGAATTCGATATAGTCGGGTTTGCTATAATTTTCTATAGATATTTCATAGCATCACGTTGAAGGTTTACCTCATAACTTATCGTAAAATTATGTACATACGACAGTGGCGAAAATGTCGATATACTTTCTTGGAATATACCCACCGGGGTTAAAATATGGAGACTTCTTGATTGAGGGTTGAATTTTTAGATAAGCTGAAGATTGAATATTGAAATTCCAAGTATAGGTAGGTATTCTACAATGTTACATTTGTAAGGACAGCTACACACGTTTAGTTTAGGCCTAAAGCTGTGTCCACACATAGTCGACGCCGTCCATCTATGTTGTCGGCGGCAGTGTACGGTTTCAGTCGACGATGGCGTCGACTATGTGTGGACACAGCTTTGAACGTTTCATTTTCAATTCCAATTTGCTAAATGGGCCTCAAATTCTCAAATTTCCCAACTTTGGACCAGAAAATCATTTGTCCTTTGGCCAACGGAGCCTATTTTAACATCCAGCACTTAAGATACATTAATTTCATTTGTCTGAATTGTAGACCTGACCCGAACTGTTTTTGAGTATGCAGCAAATGTAGCATTGTAGCACTGTAGGATTGTAGCGCCTATGAATTCTCCGTTAATGATTTATCAAAATGTCCTCCGAAAAGACAAAAAGTGTTTTCATGAGTATGAATGTACAGGGTGTTTAGATAAAATAGATATACCTACATAAAATATCCCTGACATTACAAGGACACAATTTAGTGATGATTGGGCCTACAAATCTGAAAAGGTTGTTGTCAGAAGGTGTTTGAATTTTCATTTGCAATAGCCTTTTGAACCTATAGGAGTTTTTCAAGTAACCACTTCCATTTAGAAAGAGGCCTTTTTTATAAAGGCCTTGTATAGAAAGGCCTTTTTTGCACATTCAAGGCACCCCGTACAATTGCTAATGATATGAAAATATGACCAATACCTACCTCCCATTTTACACACGGTTCTCTTGCAATTATATTTGCCAAGAATTTCAGTTTCACCAGAATTATTATGTGAATGTTGTGTAATGGGGAGCGCTATGTCTGTTATATCTGCCTGTACCTATAGTTCAAGAGTAAACACTGTAAACAGGGCCGATATCAGGGGGGTTTCATCCTGTAATTCCGGTCTTGGAGTTAGCCCTAATGTACCTATAGTTCAAGAGTAAACACTGTAAACAGGGCCGATATCAGGGGGGTGTCATCCTGTAATTCCGGTCTTGGAGTTAGCCCCATGGATCTAGTCAGGTTATATCCGGCCCTGATGAGTACATGGAATATATGATTATCCTATCTCACATTATACTGCTTCAATGGATATTTATACGTCGTGTATAAAAATCTAGCATTATACACAAAATCCCATGTATAGTTTCACTTGACTAACAACGAAATTTTTCCTTTTTTTTATTAAAAAATAACCTTTAGCCATTTCCTTTGTAAGGAGATACAAAATACATCTATAGGTTATTTATTTTTATTAGGAGTATTATTAAATGTCCTCCAGTTTGAGAGTCAGGTTAACCACTCGGCTAGTAAGATACCTAGTTTAGATCCAGAGATTTTGGATTGACAAAGTTGGTACACTTTGGCTGCCATTTGACAAGAAAACGGCTCTCAGAAGTGGATTGTCACTTGAGTATTTTCTGACACCTGTGAATTCCGTCAGGTCCACATTTTCGTCGTTTGAATACTTATCTGTTTCGGATGTTGACATTGTCCTATTACGGGTTAGAACTTTTCCCTCATCCTCTTTTCTAAGGAACCTACATACTTAAACACAGGAAAGGAAAAGAAAGAATTCACTAGTGACAATTCCAACACCTCATGTCTTGGTGCCAATGCGTGAAAAGGAATTTGAAGTATGAAGGATAAGAATGTTTGGACATGAAAGAAAACACTCATTCCTAGCTTCTTTTTCCTTTTTACCTCTCCTTCCTTTCCTCTTTTTCAAGTTCCTTCTTCTCACCCTTTACATAACCTCATTCCTCTTGTTCTTCTTTACCTTTTTCCCCCTTCTTCTCTTCCTTTTTGCTCTCATCCTCATCTTTCCCTTCCCCAAATATTTCCACCTCCAAAACCCGAAACACTGAAGTATTCGATAGTTTTTCAGTGATCTAACTCCTCTTGGAGCGCCACCAGTACCACCCTGTATTAATAAGTAGGTACTCACAAACACATACATAATGTAGCACCATCACCACTACACTGTATCATCTGATAATTTTTTGGCGATAGCCTTCATCTGACATTCTTTGGAGATAACCTTCCACTAAACTTTGGCAAGAAAATTTTCTCAATAGATTTTGGTCCCAATCTGCAGGGGCTCCGTAGAGACAATTTTACAGATGGAGATCTACAGTTTGGCAAACCACTTGTAATAAAAGAAGATGCCGAACCACGCGTTAATTTTAATTTAGTGCACTACCTTCAGTTACAAATCACTCTTCTCCATAACCTCTCCAGCAAAAGTGTAGGGGCTGTAAGGAATGTATAGGGGCAAACAGCCCTAAAAGTCGGGTTAAACTTATACGAACCTCTTCAGCAAACAGGAAATACTGAAGTATTCGATAGCTCCTTCCTTTCCTCTTTTTCAAGTTCCTTCTTCTCACCCTTTACATAACCTCATTCCTCTTGTTCTTCTTTACCTTTTTCCCCCTTCTACTCTTCCTTTGTGCTCTCATCCTCATCTTTCCCTTCCCCAAATATTTCCACCTCCAAAACCATTTTTACCTCTCCTTCCTTTCCTCTTTTTCAAGTTCCTTCTTCTCACCCTTTACATAACCTCATTCCTCTTGTTCTTCTTTACCTTTTCCCCCCTTCTACTCTTCCTTTGTGCTCTCATCCTCATCTTTCCCTTCCCCAAATATTTCCACCTCCAAAACCCATCCCCCCCCAAAGCTCCGAGCACTTTTTTAACTTCACGCTAGAACTCTTTCTAAAGCTTCATCAAGCCCTGTCTCTTTGCCCTGACAAAGTCACCATGTATTGTGATGCTCTTTGACATACCATCGGTAATTTTCAGAATTTTCTCTTCGATTTTCTCTCTCTTTTTTTCGTATTGACAGACAAAGACCGAAGGAGGAAGAGAGGGAGAAATAGGGAGGAGGGAGAGGGAGAGAGGGAGGGAAGAAAGAGAGGAAGCCTGACAAAGTCACCATGTATTGTGATGCTCTTTGACATACCATCGGTAATTTTCAGAATTTTCTCTTCGATTTTCTCTCTCTTTTTTCGTATTGACAGAGAAAGACCGAAGGAGGAAGAGAGGGAGAAATAGGGAGAGGGAGAGAGGCATAGAGGGAGGGAACCACTACACTGTATACAGATGCTCAAATTCTCAAGCTAAGCTCCACTCAACTGTATGGCAACATAGCTTCGACAAAAATCTCAACGTAATACAGGAATATACTGAAGACAAACAAGAGGGGGCACGACCTCTGGTTAGGGCCTGTTGGGGTGTTAGTTTTTTGAAAATGGGACCATTCGAGGAATCCGAATAAATTCGACCCGAATCTTCCATGTCGAATTTTTGGTGGGGGAAAAGAGAAAGAGATTGAAGCCAAAATTGAGATGAAGAGATGAGCTTGAGGAAGACTTGAGAGAAAATGGATGGAGAAGGGAGGTCCTTAAGTCCTTCAATGAGGAGATTTTGAACCATTTTCACGAGGAATAAAATAAGTACCCATGCCAATAATTTTGTGACTTAGATAGGTAGTTACGAACCCCCATCATACACATTATTTAAGCTACGTTGGGGGTGATAGCGAACGGTAAGTAATACAAGAAGTACATAAAGTAACTATAGAATACACAAGTATTTTAATGGTTCATTTTGTAATCTCCTTTCCTTTTAGGGTACCAACTACCAACCTACCAACGCAATGTAAGAATGTTTCGTAGAAAAATTTACATTATTTTGTTTACTAGGTACATACCTAAGTATGGATGAGCAAAAATAGCTATATAAATAAGAACTGAAAAGGAATTTTTCTCAGTAAGAACTTACTCAACTTACGAGTAGCTTATAATAGTAATAATAACTGACGGACGCGGCGACGTCTGTCGGTTAGTAAGGTAGAACTGATTATAAACATCCTTGTTTCTCATCTCTACATGGAACCACACCTCAAACTCAGCCAAGTATAACCAATGTCTCCTTACATTTTACCGGTAATTCGCTTGATATGGGTACCTATAGGTGACAAACAACCAATTATCTCATCTAGAACATATGATGCCAAGTGTTTACCCAAGATCAGACTATCTAGGTACATAACTATGTAAAACTGTTCCATTTGTGGAACATAATTATGGATTTATTTATTTTTCTATTATTTATTTCATTTTATTTCGGCGACAACTGGGCCAAGCTTTTATTTAGTTTTCTATTATTTATTTCATTTTATTTCGGCGACAACTGGGCCAAGCTAAGGTATGACTTTGTTATCCTTTACAATACATTGTAGGTTGTCATCCCAAAACATCGCGCCAGACATTCCAGCTCTTTCGACTAGTATTACTTTGAGTAAACTTTGAAAATTATTCACTCATATAAAAAAAATCCTTTTTGGTGGGAACATTGTGGGGCTAGTCGCTGAGGTATGGGGGGAGCATTGTGTATGGGATTATTAATGATTTGTGAGCAAAAACAGTTTCCCTTCATTTATCAGACAACTTCTAACATTATTACAAAAGCTGTCAGGTTTGATGCGTACCTACTTGTTTGTTGGCTATGATGTAGGACGTGGGATGGAGAGGTTAGATTCCAATAATGTAAAATGTACATAACCAGGCCGAGATGTTCGATGAGGCTGAAGGAAAACGATAAAGAGGAGCAGGGCTACCAATTTGAGCAGTGGGGGAGCAACTGTTTTGTGAGACTGAGCCTCTCTAGAAACGTTTTTTGCCCCAAAAAAGGGTTGGAGAAGTGGCGTTAGAGAACTTGAGGTCATACAAAGACAGGATCAAGTTGTTTTCGTAGATAAATAAATATGTAAGAAAGTGGAAAATCTCGCTATGATGAGCTAACTATTGATGGGGTTCCTAAAAATGCAGCGCGAGCCCTAGCAAACCCAAATCTAGGCACATGACCCAGTCTGAAATAAGTGAAATATTCACATCAATCAAACAAAGCCCCCTATGACATGCATCCTCTTTCACACACATACGCGTATACACTCTCCCATTTATATTTATTTCCTTTTTATTTTACATTTATTGGCATTTTAAATAAATTGAATTTGATCTGCCCTTGTCTTCACTGGTTATTGATTGCTGTGTAAGCTCTCGCAGGTTTTATCACGTCTTGATGTTAGTTTGGTTGAAGCTCCATTCTTCTCATCCCATCAAAATTTTGTGTTTACGAGTACCTCGAACACTTTTTTCCTGTTAGGTACTGTTCGAGTAGGTAAAAGCTCCAAATGTTCGCCTCCTCCTTCTGCATCTTTTCCTGCTCAAAGAAGTGAAAACTCTCAAATTCTCTTCTTTTTTCCTGCGGCAAATAGAAAAATCCAAATTCTAGTGAGTTTCTTTAGGTCCAATCTTTAGGTCCAATTTTTTTAAAATTTCTAACCAAATCTATGGTAATGTCCAGAAAATTTAGGGGTGGTAACTGGATAAAAGATAGAACGAGAAGAAAGAAGAACAGACCTGTGCCCACCAGCGGATAGATAAAGAATGGCTGCCCATGTGACGATGATGACAATGACAAGAAAATCAATATTAATCTCTAGACAGCACAGCGTAAGACTATGTTTGTATGTAGGCTAGCATACAGCTTTTGGTATTCATATTAAGATGAAACTTAGCAGACGCTATGCCTCTCAACCTTCTCTTAGATTATTCAGGGTCCGCCATCCAAAGAGCCACGTCAAACAGCACAAAGAAAACAAATCCTTATCTTGGGACAACAGGGCCTTGGGCAACAGTTCAAACCAGGGAAACAAAGAAGTAAACATAGCTGATTGGCTTCAGGATGCTAATTGCTGATCTGCATTCCTCGTTAAATCATATTCATCAGTTCTCTTGAATTTAACGAACTTACTGAATGATGCTGATTGCAAAATACCGAACAAGTAGAGTTAGTGGAAACCTGGAAACGTATGATATCTTTCCTATAACGAATCTTATTTCCATACTGAGGATGCTAGACCCTGGTTTAATTTTTCTTTTTACACGATCATTACTGTCTCTTGGCAAAATGCCGTCTGATAACATTATTAAAAATAAGTTCATGTAGACACAAGAAGCGAGTTATTACCTCTTCAGTTCTGTGGATAACTAAAACTTGTCGTCTATGAAAATGAAGTTTTTAGATAAGGGACAGCATGGACGAAAAAGAAAATGGTTTTCTCGTGGATGATCCTCGAATTTTATGGGCCCAAGTATCAAAAATTTCGTCTGTTGACAGAGTGGTTAAAATGAAACTGTCTTTGGTCGCCCATCTTCGATTTCGCTGGCCATCTCGAACTGAATGACATGAATTTTTGGTAAAGAAAACTTCCCATCGTTCTCTACCGATCTACCGATTCCAACAAATAAAATGTGTCTAGGTATATGCTTTCGTTACCGAGTTATTCATCTTTGAAGTTCGTGCGGTTCCAACACCGCACCCTGTTGCACTTCCACTTCAATGAAGTTCTAGGTGACATAATGTAGGCATCAACCTACACTCCAGACCCATAAGGACCCAAGAGGCAGCTCCCTCGAGTAGTGTGGGTAGAAAAAAACTGAAAATGTAAGTGCTTACATTAAAAAGTTTTTCTTAACTCTGATAACCAGTAATATTCGAAAACATTGGATGGAAGTAGGATTTCTAAACAATAAGTAATGACTTGGAATCGTGGTGATTTCCACTTAGACTTTGCCAAGTTCATTACAAAATTAGGTTCATTTTCATTTCCAATTTGCTAAATGGGCCTCAAATTCTCAAATTTCCCAACTTTGGACCAGAAAATCATTCGTCCTTTGGCCAACAGAGCCTATTTTAACATCCAGCACTTAAGATACATTAATTTCATTTGTCTGAATTGTAGACCTGACCCGAACAGTTTTTGAGCATGCAGCAAATGTAGCATTGTAGCACTGTAGGATTGTAGCATGCTACAGTTTCTACTTCATCTGTAGAGACGATTTTACAGATGGAGGTCTACAGTTTGGTAAACCACTTGTAATAAAAGAAGATGCCGAACCACGCGTTAATTTTAATTTTGGACTAGTGCACTACCTTCAGTTACAAATCACTCTTCTCCATAACCTCTTCGGCAAAAGTGTAGGGGCTGTAAGTAGGGGCAAACAGCCCTAAAAGTCGGGTTAAACTTATACGAATCTTCGAACCTCTTCAGCAAACAGGAAACTCCACTAATTCTTTTAAGAGGCAGACATGTGTAGCTCCAGCTTATGCATTGTACTTGAGTTCTAAACTAATATAAACTTCTAAACTTTGGTGAACTGTGGAACAAATGCCCTTACTCCACGGGGTCCTAGGTGGCTCTGTGCCCTCAATTAGGACTTGATAAGTTGGCAAAGCCCCGAGTGCTAAATGGTAGAAGACGCATTTCTCTCTGATATAAAATAATAGATATAAAGTATGTATAAAATGTCCTCCGAAAAGACAAAAAGTGTTTTCATGAGTATGAATGTACAGGGTGTTTAGATAAAATAGATATACCTACATAAAATATCCCTGACATTACAAGGACACAATTTAGTGTTGATTGGGCCTACAAATCTGAAAAGGTTGTTGTCAGAAGGTGTAAGAATGGCTGCCCATGTGACGATGATGACAATGACAAGAAAATCAATATTAATCTCTAGACAGCACAGCGTAAGACTATGTTTGTATCTTGTATGTAGGCTAGCATACAGCTTTTGGTATTCATATTAAGATGAAACTTAGCAGACGCTATGCCTCTCAACCTTCTCTTAGATTATTCAGGGTCCGCCATCCAAAGAGCCACGTCAAACAGCACAAAGAAAACTAATCCTTATCTTGGGACAACAGGGCCTTGGGCAACAGTTCAAACCAGGGAAACAAAGAAGTAAACATAGCTGATTGGCTTCAGGATGCTAATTGCTGATCTGCATTCCTTGTTAAATCATATTCATCAGTTCTCTTGAATTTAACGAACTTACTGAATGATGCTGATCGAAGTAAACATAGCTGATTGGCTTCAGGATGCTAATTGCTGATCTGCATTCCTCGTTAAATCATATTCATCAGTTCTCTTGAATTTAACGAACTTACTGAATGATGCTGATTGAAGTAAACATAGCTGATTGGCTTCAGGATGCTAATTGCTGATCTGCATTCCTCGTTAAATCATATTCATCAGTTCTCTTGAATTTAATGAACATACTGAATGATGCTGATCGCAAAATACCGAACAAGTAGAGTTAGTGGAAAACTGGAAACGTATGATATCTTTCCTATAACGAATCTTATTTCCATACTGAGGATGCTAGACCCTGGTTTAATTTTTCTTTTTACACGATCATTACTGTCTCTTGGCAAAATGCCGTCTGATAACATTATTAAAAATAAGTTCATGTAGACACAAGAAGCGAGTTATTACCTCTTCAGTTCTGTGGATAACTAAAACTTGTCGTCTATGAAAATGAAGTTTTTAGATAAGGGACAGCATGGACGAAAAAGAAAATGGTTTTCTCGTGGATGATCCTCGAATTTTATGGACCCAAGTATCAAAAATTTCGTCTGTTGACAGAGTGGTTAAAATGAAACTGTCTTTGATCATCTATGAAAATGAAGTTTTTAGATAAGGGACAGCATGGACGAAAAAGAAAATGGTTTTCTCGTGGATGATCCTCGAATTTTATGGGCCCAAGTATAAGAGGGAGGGACATAAAGGATAGAAGGAAAGAATGTCATTTAACCCTCATGAACGAGACTTTGTGGAGAATGCAATGAAAGAGATGGGTAAAGAGGAGACTGCACAAGAATGGAGAGAAATAACGAAATAATAGAGAAGGAGAGAGAGAAGAGAAAGAGAGGGATAGATAAGAAAAAGAGGAAGAGGGGAGAAAAAAGGAAAGGAAGAGAGGACAGGAGATAAGAGAAAGGGAAAAAGAGATAAAAGAAAGACACAGAGAGCAATACACAGAAAAACAGAAATACGAAATTAATAGAAAAAAGAAAAGGCACCAGAGGGAGGGACATAAAGGATAGAAGGAAAGAATGTCATTTAACCCTCATGAACGAGACTTTGTGGAGAATGCAATGAAAGAGATGGGCAAAGAGGAGACTGCACAAGAATGGAGAGAAATAACGAAATAATAGAGAAGGAGAGAGAGAGAGAGAGAGAGAGAAGAGAGAAAGAGAGGGATAGATAAGAAAAAGAGGAAGAGGGGAGAAAAAAAGGAAAGGAAGAGAGGACAGGAGATAAGAGAAAGGGAAAAAGAGATAAAGACACAGAGGGCAATACACAGAAAAACAGAAATACGAAATCAATAGAAAAAAGAAAAGCCACTAACTGAATGACATGAATTTTTGGTAAAGAAAACTTCCCATCGTTCTCTACCGATCTACCGATTCCAACAAATAAAATGTGCCTATATGATTTCGTTAACGAGTTATTCATCTTTGAAGTTCATGCGGTTCCAACACCGGACCCTGTTGCAATTCCACTTCAATGAAGTTCTAGGTGCCATAATGTAGGCATCAACCTACACTCCAGACCCATAAGGACCCAAGAGGCAGCTCGCTCGAGTAGTGTGGGGAGAAAAAAAAACTGAAAATGTAAGTGCTTACATTAAAAAGTTTTTCTTAACTCTGATAACCAGTAATATTCGAAAACAGTGGATGGAAGTAGGATTTCTAAACAATAAGTAATGACTTGGAATCGTGGTGATTTCCTCTTAGACGTTGCCAAGTTCATTACAAAATTAGTGGAGACTCCCGCTTCACCGTTTTTGTAGTCCAGACATATCCACTAATTCTTTTAAGAGGCAGATATGTGTAGCTCCAGCTTATGCATTGTACTTGAGTTCTAAACTAATATAAACTTCTAAACTTTAGTGAACTGTGGAACAAATGCCTTACTCCACGGGGTCCTAGGTGGCTCTGTGCCCTCAATTAGGACTTGCTCCACTAATTCTTTTAAGAGGCAGACATGTGTAGCTCCAGCTTATGCATTGTACTTGAGTTCTAAACTAATATAAACTTCTAAACTTTAGTGAACTGGGGAACAAATGCCCTTACTCCACGGGGTCCTAGGTGGCTCTGTGCCCTCAAAGAGGACTTGCTAAGTTGGCAAAGCCCTATAAGTGCTAGAAGCCCTGAGGCAGAAGATGCCTTTGGAATTTCTTTCAATTCACAATATAAAATAATAGATATAAAGTATGTAGATGTAGCTATTTAATGTTGATGTAGATATTGAACTTTTAGACGTGACATGTGACAGAAACGTGTGTGGTTGGTGATCACTAACTCAAGTATGTAAATACTGTGTACGACCTGAATACGTTCACACAGTATACAGGGTGGTCTTCATCTGATAATTTTTTGGCGATAGCCTTCATCTGGCATTCTTTGGAGATAACCTTAACAGCCCTAAAAGTCGGGTTAAACTTATACGAATCTACGAACCTCTTCAGGAAACAGGAAATACTGAAGTATTCGATAGTTTTTCAGTGATCAACCAACCTCAGTGGTGCAGTTGTTAACGTCAGGAATTTCTAATGAAATTCTAATTCAAACAGCATTACCTATCTTCCTGAAATTTCCATTTCAGACTGGAAGATTGGAAGCACGGTTGACTGAACTGTAATGTAGTACAAGAAGGGATTCAGTAAAGTTACAGGAAATCGGATGTACAAAAAGGTAAGCTAGATAAAATACCAAATTATTCTCATAATAGGTAGTTCAAGGTTCAAGGAACTCGTAGGGACAATTTGACAAGGAAATAAAGTGAAAAATATCCAAGTTCATTATGGTTTCTTACAGGTATAGGTCTATTATTACCCTTAAGAAAACATTATTGAAAGTATGAAATCTATTTATCAAAGCTTTGAAATTTAAATTCTTTGAAATAGAAGGTTTCCTATTTTGAACTTTCTATGAATTATGAAGAAAAAAAAAAAATCTGGTGTGAACATCACACGACTTTCCTTATCCTATTAAAATATGCTCATTTGAGTGTTCTTTCACCTTTTACAATATCTCTAACCGTTTAGTCGGCGTAGCTGAAAACCGCCAAGTTATTATTGAATTACACCGAAAACGTCTGGTAGGTAAAACCGTATATCGAAGGATTTCTGGTCCTTAAGTTTACAATCTTAGCTAATAGATAGGTACTTATTATTGTCATCATAATATTTGTAATTTTATATCATCATTCTATTAGATGAGAAGGGCTGCAAATGAAATTTTATAAATGATAAAATAAAAAAATGTAAAACATTTACAAATACTTGGAGACCCAATGGTCTATGGATTCTACCCATAGGCCATTGGGTAGTAAGCACAGGTAGGTATTATTAAAATTTTAATAGGTAGGTATATTGAAGAAGAGAACGTTAAAACTTTATTAGAAAATTTGCAAAATTTTCCTTCATCGAGATACATGATAAGAGGATAGTCAGTGCTAGTGCTAATGGTAACCCGTCGCGTCGTATTATCAGTTTTCTCTCTCACACACCTATCCTTTGCCTACTTTTACCTTCTGCTCTCTCTCTCTCTCTCTCTCTCTCCCAATGATTTATTATCCGGGCTACAATAATGGCGGACTATCTATCATAATGGAATTTATATTCATTAGATATGTCCGCGTTGTTTACGACTCAAAATAC
>NW_007381557.1:0-12495 GCF_000475195.1 Diaphorina citri | reverse complement strand
GCATGGTAGGTAAACATTGGATTTTAGGATTATTGAGATATTGGGAAAATCCTACAATGCTGCAGTGAGCACCAAAGTGGTGACATAATAACACAAAGAAACTGCATTTACAACTACTCTGACTCATGTCACTACTATTCAGGTGAGTAACTATCACTCCGAGGATACTACTCTCACTCATGTCACTCATATTTTTTTTTTACATTTTTACAAATCTCATTTCAGAACTCCTCAGCCGCCCCTGAATCTCAACACAGGACTTCGGCACCTCAAAACTCCAAAGCCGCCCAGATCAAACATCTCGTGTCCAGACTATTCCAGAATCACGCCAATGTGGAAGAGGAATTTGTGGATCGGATTGTGTTTAGTGTCCCTCAGGACTCTGTCACTTCACTGGCCGACACGTTTGTGGCTCTGGAAAAAGGTAAAGTAAAGGTAGAGACACTATCATAACATCACGTGAGCTCACGTGTTCCGCTATAACGCCAATGTAGAAGAGGAATTCGTTGATCGGATTGTGTTTAGTATCCCTCAGGACTCTGTCACTTCACTGGCCGACACGTTTGTAGCTCTAGAAAAAGGTAAGGTAGAAACACAGTACCATCACGTCACGTCACGTGAAGTCATGAGGAATCTGATAGATGAAGTTGAAAGTTTTCCCATAATATTGTTGGTAATTTTGTTCGGGACAGCCACACTACCATCACGTCACGTGATGGTAGTGTGGCTGTCCTGAACGAAATTACCTACAATATTATGGGAAAACATGGAACTACATCCTTCTGACTTCCCATGAGCTCACGTGACGTGATGATAAATGATTTCGACCTTGACGGTGCTAAGGAATTTTCCGAAACCGACTCGAGTTTCGCCTCTCTCTTAGGCTTTTTCAAGATGACTGAACTTGATGTTGTTCTTGTTTGTGTGAGTGTTGGACACTGTGTACTGTGACCTTGAATCGGCTGTTCAGTAGCATTTTCTTTTTGTTTCCAGCCAAGACGGAGTTGAACATAGAAGAGTACAGTTTCAGCCAGACCACATTGGAACAGGTGTATTTGAAATTCGCTCAGACGAGAAAGGAGAAGCCCGTCACAGACGTTTGAAATGAAAGTTCAAGTTGAAAAACCTGAAACTCGATTCCAACGATCCGTTCATATCGGAAGTGTGACTTTCCCATAAGGATAAAATCGGAACAATAACCGTTCAGTCTTCTTCTGTACATATCTCTATTAATTAATCCTGTAAATCATGATTAGGAACAATGTTTGTATAATTTGGACACTATCATTATTTTTTTATACCTATTATACTATGCCACCAACCTCGGTGCTGACTGAATCTACAGGTTGGTGGTTCGAGTCCAAGTCAAGTTAGTGTAAAGCGGGGAATGACGTTTGTGACGAAAACCACCAACCTCCCAATTGAAATCGGGATATGTGAAATGGATAAGTGAAAGAAGGAGAAGATTATTTTTATATTTTTTTCATTCCAATTATCTCAATAGTTTATTTAGGCATTTTTACTAAAAATAAGACTTGTTTCTTCTTATTCTTTTGCACCTATTATAATAAATTAGTACTTAACATGGAATCCCTTTTTCATAGTTTATAAGAATTTATGTTTATTGTGACTGATGATTAATTCTCCTGTACTAAACTATAGGAAATCCAAGATGGCGCGCCTGTACCCTGTACTAAACTATAGGAAATCCAAGATGGCGCGCCTGTACCCTGTACTAAACTATAGGAAATCCAAGATGGCGCGCCTGTACCCTGTACTAAACTATAGGAAATCCAAGATGGCGCGCCTGTACCCTGTACTAAACTATAGGAAATCCAAGATGGCGCGCCTGTACCCTGTACTAAACTATAGGAAATCCAAGATGGCGCGCCTGTACCCTGTACTAAACTATAGGAAATCCAAGATGGCGCGCCTGTACCCTGTACTAAACTATAGGAAATCCAAGATGGCGCGCCTGTACCCTGTACTAAACTATAGGAAATCCAAGATGGCGCGCCTGTACCCTGTACTAAACTATAGGAAATCCAAGATGGCGCGCCTGTACCCTGTACTAAACTATAGGAAATCCAAGATGGCGCGCCTGTACCCTGTACTAAACTATAGGAAATCCAAGATGGCGCGCCTGTACCCTGTACTAAACTATAGGAAATCCAAGATGGCGCGCCTGTACCCTGTACTAAACTATAGGAAATCCAAGATGGCGCGCCTGTACCCTGTACTAAACTATAGGAAATCCAAGATGGCGCGCCTGTACCCTGTACTAAACTATAGGAAATCCAAGATGGCGCGCCTGTACCCTGTACTAAACTATAGGAAATCCAAGATGGCGCGCCTGTACCCTGTACTAACCTATAGGAAATCCAAGATGGCGCGCCTGTACCCTGTACTAAACTATAGGAAATCCAAGATGGCGCGCCTGTACCCTGTACTAAACTATAGGAAATCCAAGATGGCGCGCCTGTACCCTGTACTAAACTATAGGAAATACAAGATGGCGCGCCTGTACCCTGTACTAAACTATAGGAAATCCAAGATGTCGCACCATTGGAATCGATTCCATTTCCGAAAGGAACTTGATAAATGATATGATTCTTCCTTCCTTTCTTCCCAAGTCCTTTGGGAATCTCCCTTTCTTCCTTTAGGAAAGTTATTTTTTGTATTTAGCTGCTGCGGTGCTCAGTACTTAAGGTTGTAAAAATAAACTATGTACCTACTCCGTTCGAGTAAATAATTATGAATTTTATTCAACAATAATATTTCGTTTTTCTTTCCGTTATCTTCAACCTCTAACTTCAACTAGGTAATGGCCGGGATCCCTCAATGTGCGTTTAAACTCGGTTAACTCTGGTATGAAGCAATCTGATTGGTTGATTTAAAAAATTTCAGCCAATCATATTGCTTGATCAAAGAGTACAATTTACGTTATGTTCCTATCAAAATCGCCTGTAAAATATACATATGACCGTTCATTGAACGTACTGTGAGTGGAGCGTGATCTGAACGGATAGTGGTAACGAGAGTTAAGGTAGAAACACACTACCATCACGTCACGTCACGTGAGCTCATGGGGAGTCAGAAAGATGTAGTTCTAGTTCCAAGTTTTCCCATAATACAGTCGATCCTCTCTAAGTGGGACTCGTCTAAGTGGGAAACCTGAACAACTGGGAAAAAAATCGTGGCCCGTTCATGGCAACCTCTCTAAATAGGACACTTTTTTACTGGGAAACCTGGATAACTGGGAAAAAATTGTTGGTCCCTTAGATTCCCACTTAGACAGGTTTGACTGTATTGTATGTAGTTTTGTTCATGATAGCCACACTGCCCTTAAGTCACGTGAGCTCAAGTGACGTGAGGGCGGTGTGGTGTGTTTCCGCCTTTAAGAGAGAGAAAAAATACACTTCAATTAATGCATATGTAATACTTTAATATAAAACATCCATTGAACATTTATTTTTTTATTTATAATCGTTTTTTTTAATATTTTTCTTTTTCTATTTAATGTTAACAACACAGGAACATAGTAAGGTTATGACTGAAGAACATGTGAGAGAAAGAGGGAGGGAGGGAGAGAAAGAAGAAAAGGAGAAAGAGAGCGAGGAAGGGGAGAAGGGGAGAGAAAAAGACGGAAGAGAGAGAATGAGATAAAGAAGGAAGGAAGGGAGGGAGAGGGAGAGAGAGAAAGGGAGAGAGAGAGAAAGGGAGAGAGATAGGGAGGGAGAGAGACAGGTGGAGGGGGAGAGAAAAGAGGAAGAAAGAGAGAGAGAGAGAGAGAGAGATAAGGAGGAAGAGACGATGTGTGAAAGAGAGAAAAAGACACACAGAGCGATAAAAAGAGAGGGATGAGAGAAAGAGAGCTACAAAAAGATGGTAGAAAAGACGAATGAGAGAAAAAGAAGAAGAAGTAGTAAAGATGAGGAAAGGAGGGAGAGAGAAATGAGAAAGGCCAGAAATGTATATTTTGCACCCGTGATATTAGTACGAACGAAAACAAAATAAAAAGAAATAACAAAAAATGGAAGAGATAAATATCAAGACTCAAAACAATAGAGAAACAAAATTTCACAAAGGATTCAAGCCATTGTTAAACAAAGGATTCAAGCCATTGTTAAACAGAGGATTCAAGCTATTGTTAAACAAAGGATTCAAGCCATTGTTAAACAAAGGATTCAAGCCATTGTTAAACAAAGGATTCAAGCCATTGTTAAACAAAGGATTCAAGCCATTGTTAAACAAAGGATTCACGCCATTGTTAAACAAAGGATTCACGCCATTGTTAAACAAAGGATTCACGCCATTGTTAAACAAAGGATTCAAGCCATTGTTAAACAAAGGATTCAAGCCATTGTTAAACAAAGGATTCAAGCCATTGTTAAACAAAGGATTCAAGCTATTGTTAAACAAAGGATTCAAGCCATTAGGATACTACTCTCACTCATGTCACTACTATTCAGGTGAGTAACTATCACTCCGAGGATACTACTCTCACTCATGTCACTACTATTCAGATGAGTAACTATCACTCCGCGGATACTACCAAAAAAAGTATGCTTATGATTCTAGCTCATTAATGATAATAATATTATTTGAAAGTTTTTGTAACCCTTTCAGCTAAGCTGGTGTTGGTATGACCGTTCATTGAACGTACTGTGACTGGAGCGTGATCTGAACGGATAGTGGTAACGAGAGGGTAGAAACACACTGCCATCACGTCACGTCACGTGAGCTCATGGGGATTCAGAAAGATGTAGTTCTAGTTCCAAGTTTTCCCATAATATTGTATGTACATAGTTTCGTTCATGATAGCCACACCGCCCTTAAGTCACGTGAGTTCAAGTGACGTGAGGGCGGTGTGGTGTGTTTCCGCCTTTAAGAGAGAAGAAGTACACTTCAATTAATGCATATGTAATACTTTAATATAAAACATCCATTGAACATTTATTTTTTTATTTATAATCGTTTTTTTAATATTTTTCTTTTTCTATTTAATGTTAACAACACAGGAACATAGTAATGTTATGACTGAAGAACATGTGAGAGAAAGAGGGAGGGAGGGAGAGAAAGAAGAAAAGGAGAAAGAGAGCGAGGAGGGGGAGAAGGGGAGAGAAAAAGACGGAAGAGAGAGAATGAGATAAAGAAGGAAGAGAGGGAGAGAGAGAGAAAGGGAGAGAGAGAAAAAGGGAGAGAGATAGGAAGGGAGGGAGAGAGACAGGTGGAGGGGGAGAAGGGGAGAGAGAGAGATAAGGAGGAAGAGACGATGTGTGAAAGAGAGAAAAAGACACACAGAGCGATAAAAAGAGAGGGATGAGAGAAAGAGAGCTACAAAAAGATGGTAGAAAAGACGAATGAGAGAAAAAGAAGAAGTAAAGATGAGGAAAGCAGGGAGAGAGAAATGAGAAAGGCCGGAAATGTATATTTTGCACCATTGACCTTGAGATAGAACGAGATGACCTTGAGCGTGACCTTGAGTAGGATCTAGAGCGTGACCTTGACCGTGACCTTGAGACAGAGCGAGACGGGGAGCGTGACCGTCTGTAGTTCTTCACACTCGGTGGACTCTGACTGAATGTCTCCTGTACAGATTTGACCTTGAGATAGAACGAGATGACCTTGAGCGTGACCTTGAGTAGGATCTAGAGCGTGACCTTGACCGTGACCTTGAGACAGAGCGTGACGGGGAGCGTGACCGTCTGTAGTTCTTCACACTCGGTGGACTCTGACTGAATGTCTCCTGTACAGGCTCCCAATTGTTTGTGGTAACACAGAGCCTTTTCACAACTTTTGTGTATCCAAGCTACTATGTACCTCCTTTTCCACACACAGGAATTTTGTCAGAAAAGACCCCCATTTCAATGTAATGTGCCTCCTTTGCAATCAATTTCCATATTTCAATAATATTTTTACACTGGTAATGCCACCACTGGTCCCTCCTTTTCCACACACAGGAATTTCGTCAGAAAAGACCCCCATTTCAATGTAATGTGCCTCCTTTGCAATCAATTTCCATATTTCAATAATAATTTTACACTGGTAATGCCACCACTGGTTCCTCCTTTTCCACACACAGGAATTTCGTCAGAAAAGACCCCCATTTCAATGTAATGTGCCTCCTTTGCAATCAATTTCCATATTTCAACAATATATTTACACTGGTAATGCCACCACTGGTCGCTAGGTACATGATTAAAGTAGCTACTCCTGATGAATCCAAGTGCTCAACAAGCTCCAAGATATTTTTCTATAAGCACATATAGATATTTTTCTTTTACCACTGGTCGCTAGGTACATGATTAAAGTAGCTACTCCTGATGGGTCCAAGTGCTCAACAAGCTCCAAGATATTTTTCTATAAGCACATATAGATATTTTTCTTTAGGCACATACAGATATCATAGTCAATCTAAGGGGCATATCAAATTTCTGAATAAATCCAAATTTGTGTCCTGCATAAAACAAGCACAATAAAAAAGTCAAACTAGGTACAAACTTATCATAGTCAATCTAAGGGGCATATCAAATTTCTGAATAAATCCAAATTTGTGTCCTGCATAAAACAAGCACAATAAAAAAGTCAAAGCATTTCTTCAACTCACCTGATTTTCCTTGGCTCATTGTTATTCTTCAAATAAACCTCAATGGGGAGTGTAAAGCCAGCATATCCAGATTCCTTGACAACGTACGGTGGCTCCTTGAGTATACGCTTGGGCTTTGGAAAAGTCTCGTGCAGGTGAAACACAACCTTGTCAATGAAATTATGAATGTCAGCATTGTCCACTCCTCGCACAAACACTTCCCAGTCATGTGTGAACCCCTCGGGTTTAATAAATATATACGTCTATATTTATTAAATTCTAATGTAATTTCCTAGTGTTTTTCTTTTCAATTCCAAGTCTCAATTTAGTACATAGTTACATACCCACTGGAAAAAGTTGTATCCAATGAGTTGTGCATTTGTTGCGAAATACCTAGATGTTTGAATTATTGAAAACTTTTCAAGATAAAATCAAGACTTTCTGCGTAAAATTTCACCGAAAATTCGGAATATATCAACGTAGCTACGTACTTTCCTTTTCCTACGCAAAGGGGGGAATGTCGCGATCTACGATATAGGTACTCCACACTTCCAACTTTTGACCCAACAACCCACATGCAGAAAATATTTACAAACGAGCATCCTCCATGACCGAGTCGGTATCACACTAGGATGGTCTTGGGTTCGAAGTTTTTTCGGCTCTTTGCTTGGAATACAGGGTGCACTCAACCTCGTGAAAACAATCGAAATGGGGTTCTCAACTGAGGAATTAACTTTCACCTAAACAGTCTAGTTAGCTTGGAAGGTAGCGCGTCTGGCTTGTTACGAGAGGTAAGCGCTAGGTCACGGGTTCGATTTCCGCCCGGGGCGAGCTTTACCCTTCACAGATAAGGTTCGGTCTCGGAACGTCAGGCTTTCTCCTGTACTGTCCTCTTCGATTTCGGGACGATAAGATCGCCGTAAACCTCAATGGGGAGTGTAAAGCCAGCATATCCAGATTCCTTGACAACGTACGGTGGCTCCTTGAGTATACGCTTGGGCTTTGGAAAGGTCTCGTGCAGGTGAAACACAACCTTGTCAATGAAATTATGAATGTCGGCATTGTCCACTCCTCGCACAAACACTTCCCAGTCATGTGTGAACCCCTCGGGGGTTCTCTTGTTACGTACAGATGCTTCATGGCCAATTTCCAATGTGATCTTAACATTCTGAGGGCAAGGAATCATAGTTGCAGTAGGCACAACAACAAAACAGACAATGGAATTTTCATCATCTATATTTTATTTTAAAATCATCTCTAGAGTCCTGTAGATACCACAATGATATTAATAAATAGGTGCAGCATTTTGTATTTTTAATATTATTTAAAGCTCTAGTCAACAATTTTTCAAATTTCAATACCTAGGTACTTTAAATAGGTACCTAGTTATGCTACTCCTATAAATTGAATTTTTTCAGCAGGAATCATAGTTGCAGTAGGCACAACAACAAAACAGACAATGGAATTTTCATCATCTATATTTTATTTTAAAATCATCTCTAGAGTCTGTAGATACCACAATGATATTAATAAATAGGTGCAGCATTTTGTATTTTTAATACTATTTAAAGCTCTAGTCAACAATTTTTCCAATTTCAATACCTAGGTACTTTAAATAGGTACCTAGTTATGCTACTCATATAAATTGATTTTTTTCAGGTACCTGCCTATTGGAGAAATCAAGGGGGTCTTCAATGGGTTGCTTGATCAAGGGACCAAAATAAATATAATATGATCTCTTTAATTTCCATTTTTTTTTTCAGTAATGGAGAAATACCCACCACTTGCCAAAATGAGAATACAGTTAGGTACATACTTACCGAATATGCCATTTTCATTTAAAAGTTTAATTTTAATAAATATATACGTCTATATTTATTAAATTCTAATGTAATTTCCTAGTGTTTTTCTTTTCAATTCCAAGTCTCAATTTTGTACATAGTTACATACCCACTGGAAACAGTAGTTGTATCCCATGAGTTGTGCAATTGTTGCGAAATACCCAATGTTTGAATTGTCGAAAAATTTTCAAGATAAAATCAAGACTTTCTGCGTAAAATTTCACCGAAAATTCGGAATATACCAACGTAGCTACGTACTTTCCTTTTCCTACGCGAAGGGGGGAATGTCGCGATCTACGATATAGGTACTCCACACTTCCAACTTTTGACCCCACATGCAGAAAATATTTACAAACGAGCATCCTCCATGACCGAATCGGTATCACACTAGGATGGTCTTGGGTTCGAAGTTTTTTCGGTTCTTTGCTTGGAATACAGGGTGCACTCAACCTCGTGAAAACAATCGAAACGGGGTTCTCAACTGAGGAATTAACTTTCACCTAAACAGTCTAGTTAGCTTGGAGGGTAGCGCGTCTGGCTTGTAAGCGCTAGGTCACGGGTTCGATTTTCGCCTGGGGTGAAATTTACCCTTCACAGATAAGGTTCGGTCTCGGAACGTCAGGCTTTCTCCTGTACTGTCCTCTTCGATTTCGGCACGATAAGATCGCCGTTGTTACAATTCCCTCTATCTCCACATTCTATGTAGAGAACTTAGACTCCTCTTTACACTTAGACTCCTCTTTGTCCGATACAGAGCTTTATTTTTTTATTATTATTATTTTTTTTAAATGCTCCATGGATAAAGAGTAAGCCATACCATGTATTTTCTATTTTCTTAGATCATGTCTGTGTATGTTTTCATCCCAATTCCCATTATTTTCCTCCCAATCTAAAAAATCATCTGAATGAAACAAATTGAGTAGGTAATGCTTTTACAAAGTATTACGCGGTCAAACTTTCTTGACTTGGCGGGGCGGAGCGCTACCGCGCTCCTTAATCTCATAAGAACCTACAGGCAAATGAGAGTTTTCAAGCTATTGTTAAACAAAGGATTCAAGCCATTGTTAAACAAAGGATTCAAGCCATTGTTAAACAAAGGATTCAAGCTATTGTTAAACAAAGGATTCAAGCTATTGTTAAACAAAGGATTCATGCCATTGTTAAACAAAGGATTCAAGCTATTGTTAAACAAAGGATTCAAGCTATTGTTAAACAAAGGATTCAAGCTATTGTTAAACACAGGATTCAAGCCATTGTTAAACAAAGGATTCAAGCCATTGTTAAACAAAGGATTCACGCCATTGTTAAACAAAGGATTCAAGCTATTGTTAAACAAAGGATTCAAGCTATTGTTAAACACAGGATTCAAGCCATTGTTAAACAAAGGATTCAAGCCATTGTTAAACAAAGGATTCAAGCCATTGTTAAACAAAGGATTGAAGTCATTGTTAAAAGGAAGAGAGGGGAAAGGGAGAGGGAAAGAGAGGGGGTACGAAATTAGACTAAAAGGGGGACAACGAAAAAAAAAAAAAAATCAAATCACAATATGTACATGAAATTCACAAGGTTAATATAAGTACATCTTGGCAAACATTTTAACACTTAGATCGAGAATATTTCCTATGAAAAACTTCGACCCCGCCGGGAATCGAACCCGGGACCTCCGGCGTGCAAGCCTAGTGCGCTACGCACTCGGCCACGGACGTTTCGAACAGATATGAATGAAGTTTTTACAAAGAAAATCACAGGGGGGGGGTAATCACAAATATTACAAAACATACAAATGTGTACGTGTAAAAGTAACGCCGATCAGAGTGTAAATTCGGTTTAATTTTTAATCTTGGATTAAGCAATCCAATAGTTAAATTTAAACCGAGTTTAAACGAACGTACAAAACCGCACCGAGTCAAAATTCGAGATAACATTACTTGCACAAAATGTGGTAGATATTTTAAAAATAATGTACAATATTAAATACACTAAATATAAATACAATAAGAATAAATACAAACAAATACATTTTATGTTCAAAATAGTGATATAAATTATGAATTCATACATTGATATAAGATTTAAATAAAATTCATGTACATATTTTTACTTTCTATTACCATTATTTCATAGCGAGTTAGCGACCCTAAATGCATAATAAAAACATCAATTTAATCGTTCTGAGGAAGAAGAGCCTCTGTTAGTTAGTAGCAAACATAACATACAGGGTTTATACGCTTTTCCCGGAATGAAATTCCATGACTTTTCCAGACGATTTTCCATGAATTTTCCAGAACAATAGGGGGGCGGAGGTACTTAAAAAACAGTAGGATTACCCCTTCATTTCAATAAAATATGCAATACGCAGAACGTCAAGGAATATGAGGGGGAATGTGCTGCAGGCCGTTTTTCGGAAAAACTTGATATTTAATCACAAATACATTTTATGTTCAAAATAGTGATATAAATTATGAATTCATACATTGATATAAGATTTAAATAAAATTCATGTACATATTTTCTATTACTACTATTTCATAGCGAGTTAGCGACCCTAAATGCATAATAAAAACATCAATTTAATCATTCTGAGGAAGAAGAGCCTCTGTTAGTTAGTAGCAAACATAACATACAGGGTTTATACGCTTTTCCCGGAATGAAATTCCATGACTATCCTATGACTTTCCCAGACGATTTTCCGTGAATTTTCCAGAACATTAGGGGGGCGGAGGTACTTAAAAAACAGTAGGATTACCCCTTCATTTCAATAAAATATGCAATACGCAAAACGTCAAGGAATATGAGGGGGGAATGTGCTGCAGGCCGTTTTTCGGAAAAAGTTGACATTTAATTTGAACATTTTTAATTTTTGACCGGGTGACAAATTCCAAGACTTTTCCAGGTTTTCTTTAAATTTTCACGATATTCCATGAATTTTCCATGACTTTTTGGCCGATATTCAGATTCCATGACTTTTCCAGGTTTCCCCAGTTTTTCCAGGTTGCGTATAAACCCTGAACATAGGTCCTTCTTCCTGGGAACGATTCAAATGATATCACACAAAACAAAAATCACAACCTAATTTTCGGGCAAAATGGCGATACAATTTCCTTGTTCTAACCTAAATTACAGAGTGTTAAGTAAATTTAATCTGAACTTTGCTAGTTAAAACGAACCGTGTAAAACCATAGGTTGGTAGAGACACTATCATAACATCACGTGAGCTCACGTGTTCCGCTATAACGCCAATGTAGAAGAGGAATTCGTTGATCGGATTGTGTTCAGTGTCCCTCAGGACTGTTACTTCACTGGCCGACACGTTTGTAGCTCTGGAAAAAGGTAAAGTAAACATAAAATCCGCCCCGGGCGGGAATCGAACCCGCGGCCTAGCGCTTACAAGGCAGACGCACTACCAACTAAGCTAACTAGGCTGGTTAACAAAGGAGGTCTTATCGTCCGAACCGTCTTGAAAGAGAATCTTACCTGTTAAGATAAAAGGTTGCCTTGAACGGGAACCGAATCAACGACCTAGCGCTTACAAGACTGCTGTGCTACCTTCCAAGCTAACTAGGCGCATTTTTACTCAATGGAACAACCTCTAAAGGTCCGTTCCTACTTGTCGTTCGGAATTTAATCGTGTCGTGTGTAGCGGGAACACAATTTAATCTGAACATTTTTAATTTTTGACCGGGTGACAAATTCCAAGACTTTTCCAGGTTTTCTTTAAATTTTCACGATATTCCATGACTTTTTGGCCGATATTCAGATTCCATGACTTTTCCAGGTTTCCCAGTTTTTCCAGGTTGCGTATAAACCCTGAACATAGGTCCTTCCTTCTTCCTAGGAACGATTCAAATGATATCACACAAAACAAAAATCACAACCTATTTTCCGGGCAATATGGCGATACAATTTCCTTGTTCTAACCTAAATTACAGAGTGTTAAATTAAATCTCAACTTTGCTAGTTAAAACGAACCGCGTAAAACCATAGGTACACTTGTGTGATAATAATTTAACAGTTTTAACATTAACTCTTGGATGAATCTGATTGGCTAAAAGGTTTAGAATCGAC
>NW_007381556.1:0-12498 GCF_000475195.1 Diaphorina citri | reverse complement strand
TATCACATTAAGATTGAATATGCCCTTGTCAGGCCCCCAAAACTAGCAGCAAATGAATGTGCAAGTGCCCCCCCCCAAACAACTGACAGCAAGAGATTTATGCCCAAAGGGGAACTGGTGTGTCTGTTTATCACCAAAAGGCCACTGACTGAATATCGGTAAGTTCTCACACCTCACATGGCCCCTCCAACCAAGTCAAGTCAAGAAACCAACCTGCTGAGAATCACATTCTGAGTGATAAGTGAAACCTCTAAAATTAAGTACATACCACGAAAATTCCTGTGTAGGTCCTTTCTTTTCTTTAATTCCTTACAGATTTACTGCTAAGTTTTCGTTTTCCTTTGGTTTTTGGCTTTTTGGTTTCTTTAGAAAATTTGAAACTTGAAACCGGTTTCGACTTTTGTTTACAAAATGAAATATCATGAACGATGCAATTTTTTGTGATCAAGGAGGTAACAAGATCGTGGAAATGGGCTGGATGTATTTCAAAAGTGAGGCTTAAACATCACATCATTTTGTGGGGGTTGTGGGAGCCCCACAAAATGATGTGAAATGGGGAGGACAGAGAAAGGTAGGTTTATATTTTTAAAATTCGTCCTGACTGAAAATGGAACAGTTGCGCTTACTTGGATTGTCCCTCAAAAAAAAAAAAAAAAAACTATCTTCTAAAAGCGAATCAAACAAATCAAGTAATGAAGAGCCAAGTAAACAGTGAAGAGTCAAGTAAACTAATCGAGTAAACAGTGTAGTGATACTTGTGCCGTGACCTAGAATTTACGTGGGTACCTACCTTGTTCCGTAGAACCACACTGTAAGTAGGTACTCGTATAGTGTAGGTCACCTTTCTGGCCAATCGAACCTTCCGAGGTGCGTCAGGTGCTTGATTTCTCATCTGCCCCTGAAGTCCTAATATGTACCAACACATATTATTCCTTCCTAGTAAGGGCCCTACGTTTCTTTGTCCTGAAACTCTTTGAGAGTTAAACTGGAAATCTGTGAGCAGGAACTCTACTGACGTATACAAAAATTGCCTACCTCAATACCTTATAAAGTAGGTAGGTACCTAGGTATACTCGTATGTTTCTTTGTCGTAAAACTCTTTGGGAGTTAAACTGGAAATTGGGAACACTATGGACCGAGAGCTAACGTACACCAAAATTACATCACAAAGTAGGTACAACATTTTAGGTGTCGAGAATCCACGGGTAGGTAACGTCTGTTGACACTAGGTGTCTAACTTCAGTTTAAATGACTACGAATAGATACCCAGTATAAAGGTGTGTCCACACATCGGTCGACTACATGTTTGGACTCACATTAAAATATACCTACTTAATACCTACTTATAGGCATGTAGGACGTAGATAACTACCCTATGGTTAACTTTTTATTTCCAGACAATGAAACCAGTGCAAGTTAGCTGGAGAAGGGGGTTGATTGAAGTTGATTGAAAATAGTAGTACATACTTGGGTACCTTCTTATGGTAGGTACTTATAGGTACCTACTACCTATTGAGCTTGTGCGTCATTACCTCATTACATAAGGTACCGAGAAATCAGAAGTGTCTGGTGTCTGGAGGCGTTTTGTATAGGTACCCACAGTTAGGCTGCTCCCTTATTATTTTAATTTGTGTTTTCGATCAGAAGCTGAGAATATAAACAATCAAGTGGTTATCCTTACTATACATTGATTATTTATCTACAATCTACATACAGACGAGTACTTAAGTCTTTCTCTATTTTTTGTTCCAAGGTACTCACTTATGTAGGTATCTGATGCTTGCTCATTACAGTCATTACTATTCATCAGACCAAGTCTAGTGAAAAATTTGAGTCCTAAACGACTCTAATGTCCGATTTACTTAGTAGTGTTTCTACCTAAATAGACAACAATAAGTAGGTACCTAAGTTTTAAGAAACTGCGAGATCAGGAAATGGTGAGTCCGTCCATCTGAGGTTTTTGGGCTATTTTGGGAATATGCATGATGCATGCTGTGGAAGACTATCTTCAATGGAAAAAGCTTTCTGAGTTGATTTGTATGTTTCTTCCAAAAAATTCCTGATTCTTTAGGTCCTCCTTTATCTAACTTTATCTTCATTGAAATCATTGCGAGCTATGTAGAAAAGTTTGACCGTGTGTTATCTTATCAAATTGCATATGAAAGATTCTTTTATTCCGTACTACCTAAGTTGTAAGTATACCTACATAAGTAAGTAGGTAGGTAATGGATTTTATCTCTTACTCTTACTTACTTCTCTTTTTGTCAAAATTTGATTGATCTAAGTCTAAGAAGTAAGTAGGTAATAGATTTTATACTTCCAACCCTTACTTCTCCGTATTATTGTCGAAATTTGATTGATTTAAGTCGATTCTTACATGGGAGTATGAAAGCTAACCACATCATGACCATAGCAGCTCAGTGAGTTTATCGGTTTCTAAATTTCTATCCATCAACATTCTATTGTTTTGGGTACCCATTCTTCCATGTTTGACCACGATCTCCTACTCGTGTCCCCAATAGAAACATGGGTATAATTCTGTCCCCAATATAAACATAATTCGCTCTCTTTAGGAATCTGGGTGTGGGTAAAATGGGACTGATAGGTGATAGTGCCAATCTGCTAATAGAGAAGACGTGTAAAAAGGTGTGCCAAATGTTCCAACGCTAATCAACCGAATTATAGGACCTACGTATAGGTGTTTGTTAGTATGTTTTTACATTGAGCTTGTTTTCTTCTTCTGGTGAATACTTTCCGCAGGAGCATACTCCGTGCCCGAGTATCAGTTAGGCTTGTACGCCGCGCCGGAAGTCCTGGGTTCGATTCCCGGCGGGATCGAAGTTTTTTCGGCTCTTTGCTTTGAGCTCGGAGCCACTTCTCGTGAGGATAGTTGAAGAGCCTCTTGAAGCGGTTAGCAACAGGTGGTAAAGCTTTAATTCATACAGGTTACTTAAAGGGAATAGGGTAACAAAAGTGGGCACTACCTAGGTTGAGGTAGGTACTTACCGCTGATTTCTATTGTATATCAATGATTTTTGGTTTACCAGTTCTCTTTGTATAAATACGCGGATGTACCTATGTGTACATAATATATGTAGATAGTTATTTACCTACATATACCTTCCTGTACATTGTTAGTTTGATTCATGGCTAAGTCAACACTTGTGCCACTTCTTTCCATATCAGTAAGTCTTTGTGTGACGTCACACTTTCATTTTGTCCATTTTTGATGTGACAGACTTCTTGTCATCCGTCACAAAGTAAAAACAAGAACTACTAGAAGAGGAGAACTATCGATAGTCGGCGCCATCGATAGTTAAAAAAAAAAAAAAAATGTACTTACCATGAATAAATAATATGAGTAGGTAACATACTTACCTAATACTTTTCTATATCTCCAGGTAGGCACTTACCTACCTACACTTGAGAATACCCCATTAGTGTTGGTAGGTATTAAACAGTGTAGGTACTTAAGTACCTACCCAAGTAGAATACTAATAAAATAAAAGTGTAGGTACCTAAGTGTGTAAACAAAATAGACAATATGTACCTTTCTCACAAAAAAAATCTATGTTTAGGAGTTGCAGCTATTTTGCCTACATGCCTAGTATTTAATACAGTTGAATCTGTCTAAGTGGGAAACCTGGATAACTGGGAACTCATTTTTGTACTAAAAAACCTTATTAAATTGGAAAATCAAGCCTCTATAAGTGGGAATGACTTTTTTTTCTAGATAGATATTCGGTCTGGAGCCTCTGTAAGTAAGAAAGGTTGCCATTTCCCTAGGTCTGGAGCCTTCTGCAGACCTCTGTAAGTGGGAATTTGTAGGAAACTAGTCAGTTATCTTCTGTCAATATCTTCTGTCCTGGATTCCTTGAGGACTACCGTGCATCAAACACAACCACTGAAATAATCTGAGTCAAGGAAAGCATACATACAAGATAAAAATTACCCTTCCTAACATATTTTCCTGCCCGTTACTTACCTTACCTATTCAAACAGACTGCACTTTGTTTAACAAATCACAGCACATTATGAGACCTCTTTTAAAGCAAATAAAGGATCTTGTATCTGACTGGTTTTTATTTATTTGTATCTGACTCGTAAAGGCCTTTTAAATAACTACCAGATTACATACAAGACTCTCAGATGAAAATTTAAGTAGCAGTTCGTTAAACAGTAACAGTAGTTTTAAGTTTTGGAAAACCACCTGTTTGAGGTTTAAAATAAAGGATACATCTCTTGGTTCTCTTCTTGTACATGATACGGTAGCCACATTCCCTGCATCGGATGGGATCTCTAGGTCTGATTTCATTTTCAAAGTGACATTCTGGAAGAAAAAAAAAAAAAAATTTACATGATACGGTAGCCACATTCCCTGCATCGGATGGGATCTCTAGGTCTGATTTCATTTTCAAAGTGACATTCTGGAAGAAAAAAAATAATTTGATTCAGGGGATTAAAAAACACCCTAAATCCACAATATGATTCAAACAAATTATACATTCACAAGGTCACAGCTTAAATTCCGAGAGTAGACGAAAATTTGCACATGTATTTTGATTGCAATTATTTCATTTAAATGGGAAACCTTGTCTTTATCAGAAGCCCATGGACAAGAGAAAGAGTTGTACCTACTCTGGGTAAATTCAATACAGAAGAGATAATAATAATAATGTATTTATTAGAAATATGGGATAAGTTACTACTTTGTTTGCTACGACTGTAGAGGTACAAAACATACCTAGCTTTCACAAGTGGGCCCCATTTAATAAAAGAAGATATGAATCGATACAAGATACATATAGTATGCAGTATTCACACACATTACAGGACAACTCACTTTCCTGTTCTGTGGTATACATAGGTTTGTCATACAGTAGTGAATACTTTTCTTACCTCTCACCTTCCTTTACAAGAAAGTCAGCAAAATAATTAAGATTTAGAAGAAGATATATTGGATTCTTCTTTTCATTTGTACATTTTTTTTCTAATCGTGAGAGATTTGGCAAGTGAGGTACCTACAGTGACCATCTGACAGGTCCATTTGCAGTTGGCAGGTTTGGATAGGATCCTTTGAGTGACAAAAAAAAAAAAAATAATAAAAAAATGTACTTACCATGAATAAATAATATGAGTAGTAACATATACTTACCTAAGTAATACTTTTCTATATCTCCAGGTAGGCACTTACCTACCAACACTTGAGAATACCCCATTAGTGTTGGTAGCTATTAAACAGTGTAGGTACTTAAGTTTAAGTACCTACCCAAGTAGAATACCTACATAATAAAATAAAAGTGTAGGTACCTACCTAAGTATGTAAACAAAATAGACAATATGTACCTTTCTCATATAAAAAAAAATCTTTGTTTAGGAGTTGCAGCTATTTTGCCTAGATGCCTAGTATTTAATACATTTGAACCTGTCTAAGTGGGAAACCTGGATAACTGGGAACTCATTTTTGTACTAAAAAACCTAATTAAATTGGAAAATCAAGCCTCTATAAGTGGGAATGACTTTTTTTTCTAGATAGATATTCAGTCCAGAGCCTCTGTAAGTAAGAAAGGTTGCCATTTCCCTAGGTGCGGAGCCTTCTGCAGACCTCTGTAAGTGAGAATTTGTAGGAAACTAGTAACCCTTAATGACATGTTCCTCTTCCTCCAAACCAGTGTTCACATTTAACTCTACTATAAGTGGGAATAGGAAAATGGCAACCTCCCTAAGTGGGACACTTGGATAAGTGGGAAAAAATTGTCGGTCCCTTGGATTCCCACTTTGACAGGTTCAACAGACTGTAAGTAATTATACATTATGTACCTACATTATGTACTGAGATCTCAAGAAACAGGTACCTACTTACCTATGTGAAGCAAGTAGGCCATATAGGTAAGATACCTACTTACCTAAAGATAGATTTAGTTATTCTGTTATTTCTAATTAGTGGTACATACATAAGTACTTAGGTAAGATAGGTACTCTCACTTTGATTTTAATTCAGCTAGGATTTTCTAATTTCTATTCATATGCTTCAATGGAGCTTGGTATAGCACTTTGTCTTTGAGTAATACCTACTTCCTTACCATATTTTTTGTTAAAACAATCAAAAATTGGAGGAAAAAAAGGTACCCTCTCAATTCCTTTGTTCTCAGTGTAGGAGAAAGTTTGCTGGACCCTCAAGCAAATAGGTAGGTATCCAATGTATGAATGTAGGTAAGAGGAGGAAGAGGTTGAAATTCTAGCAAAAAGAGCCATTGAAAGGATTGTCCCTCAAAGAAAAAAAAAAAACTATAACTGCTAAAAGCGAATCAAACTAATCAAGTAATGAAGAGTCAAGTAAACAGTGAAGAATCAAGTAAACTAATCGAGTAAACAGTGTAGTGATGCTTGTGCCGTGACCTAGAATTTACGTGGGTACCTACCTTGTTCTGTAGAACCACACTGTAAGTAGGTACTCGTATAGTTTAGGTCACATTTCTGGCCAATCAAACCTTCCGAGGTGCGTCAGGTGCTTGATTTCTCATCTGCCCCTGAAGTCCTAATATGTACCAAACATATTCTTATTCCTTCCTAGTAAGTAAGGGCCCTAAGTACGTTTCTTTATCGTAAAATTCTTTGGGAGTTAAACTGGAAGTCTGTGAGCAGGAACTCTACTGACGTGTACAAAAATTACCTACCTCAATACCTTATAAAGTAGGTAGGTACCTATACCTACCCTAGGTATACTCCTGTGTTTCTTTGTCGTAAAACTCTTTGGGAGTTAAACTGGAAATTGGGAAGTAGAAACTATGGACCGAGAGCTAACGTACATAAAATTACCTCACAAAGTAGGTACAACATTTTAGGTGTCGAGAATCTACGGGTAGGTAACGTCTGTAGACACTCGGTGTCTAACTTCAGTTTAAATGACTACGAATAGATACCCAGTATAAAGGTGTTTCCACACATAGCCGACCGGCCGTCGATCGATGTCGACGGTCAGTCGACTACATGTTTGGACTCACATTAAAATATACCTTACTTAAGTATAGGCATGTAGGACTTAGAAAACTACCCTATGGTTAACTTTTTATTTCCAGACAATAAAACCTGTGCAAGTTAGTTGGAGAAGGGGGTTGATTGAAGTTGATTGAAAATAGTAGTACATACTTGGGTACCTTCCTATGGTACTTATAGGTACCTCTACCTACCTATCCACCAGTAGGTACCAATTAAGCGTGTACGTCATTAGTTCATTACATAAGGTACCGAGAAATCAGAAGTGTCTGGTGTCTGGAGGCGTTTTGTATAGGTACTTACCCACAATTAGGCTGCTCCCTTATTATTTTAATTTGTGTTTTGGATCAGAAGCTGAGAATATAAACAATCAAGTGGTTATCCTTGTAACGATAAGTAAATTGTAAGTATACTGAAGTAATGGATTTTACTTCTTATCCTTACTTCTCTATTTTTTGTCAAAATTTAATTGATCTAAGTCGAGTCTTACATGGGAGTATGAATGCTAACCATAACCACATCATGACCATAGCAACTAGGCACTTGATTTTTTTTACAAAGCTGTAAGTAGTAAGTAGATAATAAAACTTATAAATATTATCCATAGGTTCATTAAAAATACCAATTTAAAAATCGCAGTATGCAATTACACCTTTTTATTATGAATTGTTCCAGTAGCTGAGCTATCCCAGTTTTCTAGTATTGTCTATTATCCCATTTTTATAGCTACAATTTTTGTAAGTAGATACTAATCCCTGATACCTTTTTTGTGTGGATTTAATCATTTAAAAATTCAGTTTAAAGTAAATAATCTAAATTCAATTGGGACAAATGAGATTCAATTTCATGTCGTAATCCTAACTTTTGGCCAATTCAAGGGAGGCCTTTGAAGGGTTTTTTTTTTATAACGCATGTGTCTTACCGTTCCTCAAAGGTCACCTTTTCAATAAATTCAATTGGGACAAATGAGATTCAATTTCATGTCGTAATCCTAACTTTTGGCCAATTCAAGGGAGGCCTTTGAAGGGTTTTTTTATAACGCATGTGTCTTACCGTTCCTCAAAGGTCACCTTTTCATAATTTCCCGCCAATCCATCTCTTTGGTTTCCTTTATTTCAACGTATTTCTAGACAACCGTTTAATTTAACGGAATTCTTGTTGGTTTATCGGTTTACAGTTAGTTTGAAGTGGTGATCGTGACGGTTATAGGTTGTATTTGTCTTGGTTAGAGTGTCGTTGTGGTTTGTGTGACTTTACCGGTGTGGTTTGTGACTTCATCTGACGTTACAGTTCCGAAATTTGTCTTGTTCTAATCCGTCTAATCGTTTAATACGAAGTTTCTTTTTTAACTTTTTGAGAATTTGTCACATTTTCCTGAATAGTTTTCTTCATTTAAGTAGCACTTTTGCCTAAATTTGAATTAACCTTTAAATAAAGAATTCTTGTTGGTTTGTCGGTTTACAGTTAGTTTGAAGTGGTGATCGTGACGGTTATAGGTTGTATTTGTCTTGGTTAGAGTGTCGTAAGTTGTGGTTTGTGTGACTTTACCGGTGTGGTTTGTGACTTCATCTGACGTTACAGTTCCGAAATTTGTCTTGTTCTAATCCGTCTAATCGTTTAATACGAAGTTTCTTTTTTAACTTTTTGAGAATTTGTCACATTTTCCTGAATAGTTTTCTTCATTTAAGTAGCACTTTTGCCTAAATTTGAATTAGCCTTTAGATAAATATGAGCTAAAATAGTGGTTGACTATTTTAACCCGAAAAACAGCTGAAACCAAGAAGTAAGTCCTTTCTTTCTAAATTTGGGTTTTTTTTGTGATTTTATAATAGATTATCGTTCACTTTCCTTCTAAATTCTTTCTAAAGTGGCCTTTTTTATGATTTTGTAATAAGTTATCGGATTTAAATTTTACTTTCTGGCCTTTTATTTAGAAACCCTTGAGTTTTAACTTGACCGTGTTATCTACATTTTAAACGTAAATATTTACTAGTTTTTCTTATGACTATTTCGTAGTATGTATGACTGTATGAATTGAACTAGCTCGCATAATGCAGATAATGGTTATTTTTGTTATAACATATCATAGCATTGGCGTCTTGAGTCTTGATTCTCCTGTGTATAACGGACCTGTGTGTATTATCCATTGGACCAAATATTATCAGCTGTGCCTAGTTACCTATGTCTATCAGGGAGTCTATATTTCTGGCTTAACCTCATCGTACATGTCCAAGATTGTCTAAGTGTAAGCTGATAAAATTTATAACTATGTGTTAAAATTAGTCATCCTAATTTCTAAATTGTGAATTATTTCTTTTAAAGCAGAGATTTTTCACAATTGCTGTGGATATCATAGCAGATCACATTACTTAAAGTGCATCCTTTGTAATCAATTTCCTTATTTCAATATTTTTTTTTTTTACATTGGCAGTGCCGCTACTGGCCCCTTTTCGATTAAAGTAGCTACTCAATTCTCCTCATGAGGCTGAGTGTACCCGGAGCTCCAAGCACAAAGCCGGAAAAACTTCGACTCCGCCAGAAATTGAACCCGGGACCTCCGGCCTGCAAACTTAGTGTGATATTCATTAGACCGCGGAGGCTACTAGTCATACAAATAATCTGATACACGTGTAGCGTGTACCTCTGCGTGTATATTACGATCACGAAATTCTGTCTAAATTTATGGAGACATAGACCTATAATCCCTTTACATTGGACCACACACAGTAAAGTAGATTTTATGGGAATCTCGTAATAAAACTTTGGATCCATTTGCGCTGATGAGAACTTTAGCGTTTGTGGACAGGACAGTAATCATCGGATTCAAGATACCTACCTGAAATCCCACATTTAGTGATCCCATATCGAACTGAAATCTTTTCAGTACATATATGATAATTTCATATTCCTATATTCCAGTCTGAAGGACTTGCATTTCGATTCTAGAAGAGATAAGGTCCTCATCAAAAGTTATTAAGGCGATTAAGTAGGATTATCTCTGGTTGCCTATGCATTGAAAAAACAGGTGAGCTTTGTTTTCGATAATGCATCTCACCTGTGACCTCTAATCGTCTAATTAACAATAAAACGAATTGGAGAAACAGTAATAGAGCATGAATGAAACATCAGAGTTATTCACCTGAATGCAACATGTGACTGCTCCAGACTTGAATTGGAAGACAATCTGTCCTGTTTAGTAACGGATCGATGAATAATGAGTGGTTTTCAGAACAAACGCGCCATTGGACTCAGATTCCCGGATACAAGAAAGTGAGAACAGTTTACTGAAGATAAAGAGTGATAATATCCTCATCTTTCTCTTGAAGAAAGGACCGAGGGGAAAACTGAGCCATAATTATCCGTTATGGGCATAATAAAGAGAGTACACTTAACCATCACAAGTTGTGTTCAAGGCAAAGTAAAAGTAGATGAGTCTTGATCACAATGGTAGCTTGTCCTTGACCAATTGAAAATGATCTCAGCTCCAAGAATAGTGAAATTAGAAGCAGCAGGCAAAGTGGCTGGGGATTAGATTGTGATTCATGAGGATAACAGTAAACTTGGGGTCTACTAGTTTGAAATGTCGAGTTGTAGAGTCTTGAAAACCTGATACGAAACTGAAGCATGTGACTGATTGGACCAAATTCCATGGGTTTGTTTCTTTTAAAAGTTTATACCTAACGGTTTAACCGTGTTGATTTTCGAATAGCTTTGGTCCATTACGAGTAGGTTTGTGAAAGTTTTGGTGTTCTGTACCACAGACGCGCTATAATATCCAAATGTCCTCGTACAAATGAAAAATATCCCTTTGACAGTTTTGGATTCGAATTGATAAGGACTGGAATATTGAAGTAAATACATATGTTGAAAAAATATTTCGTGAATATAGATACGGTTAAATGCCTTTTTTGGTACTTGCAGTTTGTGGTCATATCATGATTACATCAAAGTTACCATCCATTTAATTCAGAAATCAGAATCAATAGAGGTAAACTCTAAATAGAATTCTGTGTGTCACTTGTTGTAACCTCGAAAATCAGAATTCTTTCTCGAACTTGAACCTTGTCTATTACAAAAAAACAGCAAAGATTCTCAACATAAGAGATGCTCTCAAGTTAGCGGATGTTGATTTTGTGTTACATTGAACTGAGATGACAGATGTCACTCATTCGGAATACGCATTGTCTATCTAGTCTATCAGTTCCCATCCATGAGAATGTACCAAGGTGTACCAAAACAATTCTTGCATAAGATCTCTATCAGGCATCTCAAACTGACCGATATATATGTGTATTTGTGTAATTGTGTACAACTACTGATTTATGTGTGTGTACTGTGTACAGCTACGTTTCAGTTCTCAGTTCGTACACATACGAGTAGTACGATATGTACATCTGCAGAATGTTCCTCCAATGATAGTCATAGGTTTCTACTGTTAGTATATTTAAAATAGTTCTCACACGCGAATGCCGTTACAGGAGTAGACCATCCGTCAAGTTATTTCAGTACATCACTCAATTCTACTCCTAGCTCCTAGTTTCCCTCAATCAAAAATATCTGTGTTGAGAGTTCCCCTGATAGTTGAAGAAATGAGTTGATGGACTTGATGGTCTGAGGCGGAACTACAGAGAGGAGGTCAGGGTTGACCAGTTGGAAACTTGGGTCCATCATGCTCTACTAGGAGCTCCCTATTCTTCGTTATTATTTGGATATTAGGGTCTGGAGTTTCTGTGATACCGTGGTCCGAGTCAGGGAAAAGGTTCGAAAGAGCTTCATCAAAGATAAGCCTTTCTTTGGATCCTTCTTCCACACCACCTCTGACCCTAAAATTTTTACCAATCCCAACTTCATATGATACATATCTTAATTTCAGCAAAAATCTATAGGCTCAAGAATGAAACACGGAATCAAGTGTCCGTGTCCGATTAAGAAACAAAAGCCCATTTTTGGTGAAACTTCAGGAAAGAGTTGGCTGTTCTACAGTCGCTCGTTTACTTATTTCTGGGTCGGTCAGTCACAAAAACGACTTCCAATTCTCTCATTTCGTCGATTTCGTCATAGCGATCAATTTCTCAGATCACAGATCTATTACTTCACGTGTAAGCCACGGTTTACTATGACAACACGCTATCATCGATATCAAACGGTCTCCCCATGTCGAATACAACGTAAATACCTCGGTATATCCAAGGCACCTCGGTATATCCGAGGTACCTCGTAGATTGAAACTCAGCCGAGAAGAGAGTGCCTTGGCTTGTAATAAGGATATTAGAAATTGATGTATAATAAACGTGCATGGTTTCAATAGTGAAAGTGGTACTTCTGACAACGCAAGCTAAGACTGGGTCTCTTGGGTTGGTCCTCGAATCCTGGCCTCTTCCAAGTTGAACTCTGCTTGTAATGTCTGTAGGACGATGATCATATGGTATGCTTCGGGCATTGCGGCCTAGACAGGATTTCTATGTCAATGGAGTTCGGGAGAGTGTACACAATAGTTTTGCC
>NW_007381555.1:41915-42641 GCF_000475195.1 Diaphorina citri | reverse complement strand
AGGGCTGGCTAATGATTTAGCCTGCCATGGCTAAAAAGAACTTTAATTATTTAAAAAGGAAAAAAATCTTAGAAAAAGCAGCAGCAGATCTAAATTTTCAATCGATAATGGCGAATGGCGATCAAAGAAAAAAAAAGAAGCCGGGCAAAAATTGCGCTGTAGGAAAAAACGAATTTTTACGAAGTTAGCCGAAGAGTGGGGCCTGTTCCTTAAAAAGGGGTTCTTGGAGGTAAAAAAGGAGTGGATTCTGCGTGAAAAATGTACAAAGAGGAAAATCCAAAGAAGAAAAGGGGCTGTTGATCAACGATGAAAAAAGGCGAGGGACTGTTGTTAGAAATTTGGAACTTGTTGATGAAAAAAAGTAGAGGTACGATACGACAAGTGGCGGATAGAGGCACCATACTGAATTTAATTGAAACTGTGTCTTCCTTTCAGAATTAGACGCCAAGAAGAAACTTTCCCTTGAAAATGGGGTCTGAACAAAGTACTCAGCCAGGGAACAAGTCATCCGAGAAATCTACTCGACTCAAAAGAGGTAAATCAGTCCCGGAACGTACTCGTCGAGATTCTGAGGCTTCAGATATTGAAAGACCTGGTAGTGCCTCACCTGTGATGAGTGTATGCAGTGACTCGGACCTGCCATATATTTCGTACACAGTTAATAAACCAATAGGGGGTGGTGAGTTATGAGTTGTGATTCAACGTTTTGTTTGAATGCTGTAGACT
>NW_007381555.1:30462-33068 GCF_000475195.1 Diaphorina citri | reverse complement strand
CAGTCCGATCAAATTATGAGCGCCGCAGGCAAAAATTTTCAAAAAGTATTCTCCTAATCTTTTACAATTACTTAGGTAAGTTTGTACAAATCCCAAAATGCTTCGCGGGCCACAGAAATGGTCTGGCGGGCCACTAGTTGGAAACCCCTGTACTAGAATAAATCAGTAAGGAAAAATATGTAGGTATGTAAAGTATATTTTACACCTCTCTAATATATTTTACAGAGTTACTATAGATATTGCAGCCAGAATGCCAGACTTGTGCTTTATAATATACACCTTCATACGTACACAGAAGGTACCACCAGACACATACTTGAAGCTCATATAGGATAAATCGTCAAGGAAATACCCAACACAACACTAGCGGCCATAAGAAAAACAATGCCAACCCACAAGCCGGGCAGGCAGGGAAATTTATTACTGATGCATGTGATGGGGTCACCAAAATGACCTTCGAATACGAAAGGGGTTAACTATGAGCTATGAGGAAGTCATCAGACATCGTGTGTGTGAGGGAGAGAGAGAGGATAGAAATTAACTTACGCGAGTAAGAGAGAAAGAGACAGAGAGGAAATCGGGATTGTTTTGTTTTGTTTTGAAAAATGAAAAAGGTTTCTTTTGGGCAACAAAGATGAGGTTAATATCTAGGTGCGGAGAAGGGTTAATGTTAACAAGTGTGAACTAAGGGTTAATCTTGATATTCAACATAAATTTGGTCTGGATAAACAACAAGGGTTAATCATGATAATCAAAGAAGCTAGATTATTTTGTAAGATAATTAAAGAATAAATTGGAATTTTTTAGTACACACAGTACCTATATCAAAACAAAGATGAAACCTAAACATCCCAATCTGGTCTGAGGGAGAGAGAGAGAGAGAGAGAAGGTAGAAATTAACTTACGCGAGTAAGAGAGAAAGAGACAGAGAGGAAATCGGGATTGTTTTGTTTTGTTTTGAAAAATGAAAAAGGTTTCAGAAAGAAAGAGAAGGACAGAAGCAAAAGACAGATAATGAGTCAGACAGAGAGGGAGAGAGAGAGAGAGAGAGGGAGAGAGATTAAGGAAAAAAATAAAAGGTGAAGAAAATCGGAAAAAGAGAGATAGAAGATGGGGACTTAGGTATATAGTGTGAGTGAGGACACAGAGAGAGAGAGAGAGAGAGAGAGAGAGAGAGAGAGAGAGAGAGAGAGAGAGAGAGAGAGAGAGAGAGAAAAGAGAGAAGAGAGAGAGATTTAGGAAAAAAGTAAAAGGTGAAGAAAATCGGAAAAAGAGAGATAGAAGATGGGGACTTAGGTATATAGTGTGAGGACACACAGAGAGAGAGAGAGAGAGAGAGAGAGAGAGAGAGAGAGAGAGAGAGAGAGAGAGAGAGAGAGAGAGAGAGATGGATGGATGGACATCTCTAATTTCATATGGACCAATCCAACGTGGACACAAGGATGCTACGATATCTTTCTCTGCACTTGAGAGTGTGTGATTGCGTATGTATACAATGGAATTTTCTTTGTACAATAGGAATGGTTTTACTTTGTACTGTTTTTTGTTGTATATCTTCTGATTTCTTTTTGCTGCTTGGAAATGAGATTTCCTTGATGATGCTGATTTGGAGGTTGGATATCGTTCAAGAGGTGAACGTAGATTTTGGTTGAAGACTACCTCAGCTGGTGTTTTCTTAGTAGCTTGGTTTACAACACTTCTAATCGAGAATAGGATCTGGTGCAATTTTTCATCCCAACGGTTGTGATTGTTTTCCAACAAGTGCATTCTCATCCTAGTTTTTATGCACTGATTCTTTCTTTCCACTGGGTTTTGCCTAGCTGTGTAGATGGCTGTTGTGTGATGGTTTATCAAGTGCTGTTGACAATAGTTTGCCCATTCTTGGGATCTGAATTGACTTCCATTGTCTGTTAGAATCACTGATGGGTATCCAAATCTGGAAAACACTTCTTTATCCATGAAATCTAGAATGGTTTTAGTGTCGGCTTTTTTCACCGCTTTTGCCTCAATCCATTTTGAGCAAATATCAGTCATAGTTATCAGATATGCATTTTGTTTTTTCCTACTGGGAATGTAAGGTCCCATGATATCTAATGACCATGTCTGAAAAATCTTTGTCTCCTGTCTTGGATGCAATGGGGACATTTTGTTTCTTCCTGCAACTTTTGTTTGAATGCATACATGGCATGCTTTTATGAATAACGCCACATCTTTGGCCATGTTTGTCCAGAAGAAATACTGTTTGATTAGAATAATTGTAGCATTTATTCCCGGATGGAAATATAATTCATGGTTATGGTAATATTCCATAACCTGTGATTCCATAGATTGCGGCACAACCAGCTTCCACTCATCTCTCTCATCCCGCCGAGTGTAGAGATAGCCATGAATGACCTGGTACTGGGTCAAAAACTTGATTTGTTTAGGGGTCAGATCTACAGAAGGTGTTTTTAAAATCTTTTCATATGTGTAGACTAGTTCTGCGATATCTTCATCTTGTAATTGGGCCGCTTTGACTTTATCAAACAATGTACTATGATCTATTGAGATAAGTTGGAGGTTTAGGCTAGGGATGTCTTTGTCAGTGCAAACAGGCACAAACATTT
>NW_007381555.1:20399-25790 GCF_000475195.1 Diaphorina citri | reverse complement strand
GAGTAAGAAGTGAACATGACAGGGGAAATTATGTATAATAAGTTATTTTAGACATCAAGTTTAAATGTTAAAAAGTAATTGGGACTTGGAAAATAGTTAAGTTAGGTTTAAAATAAAAAGTCGTAACTCTATTGGGGTGTCACAATTAACTGCTGACTCGATCAGGTGACTAATTATATTTATCTCAACAAACCATATTTTTTTAAGAGGGGTGTGAACTAGGGATAATAATAAGGGGAGAGTAGTAGAGAAAAAGTATAATCGTTGTAGTGATCCAGCACCCACGTAAGTTAAACGACCGGAGGTTCCCGTTTAAAAAGAGTCTTCTTTATTAAGCCAAAAAGGCCTTGTCGACCATATAGTAGAGAAGAGAGTAAGTTAAACCATCCATTATTCTGGAGTGATGCGAATCTAAATGTTCAAGACTTAGCATTAATTACGACCTAACTTTCTTTTCAAATGTACGATCCATGACTTTCATTCATTACCAACGTTTAAAAACCAGAAATTAGTACTTAGGAACCACGAAGGGCACTTAGATTATCTTTTAACCACGGATACCACATTGTACTTAACAACACTCGGTAACAAAGCAAAATAGAACTATTATATAAATTTTCCCATCACTACGCAACATCTCGACACCAAGATACTCGGTTAAAGTTACATGTTCTAACCTCCTTGATTATGTATAGTTAATAACCTTTACTTTTGATTTTTTTATATCTCATGAAAAATTAAGTCCTACGATAATCCTTTAAATGTTCGCCGCAAAACAATACATATTTTTATCATATCTAAATTCTTCATTGTACTTTTTATACTCTTATCTTCAGGTTGAATCTTTAACTTTTTATGTCTCTTTTTTATCTTCTCTTTTTTCACTACAAACAGTAAGTTTTTATGTGTCTACCTGGTCATTAAGTTTCCCTTATGTAGGTTCTTAACATTAGTTCTTTATCCTGTGTGTGTTCGTATATGACAATATGTAAGGGGTACCCCTAGAAGTCGGTTAATTTACCGAGGTAGGTTCTGATAGTATGAACTTGCGTAATACTTGGACATAAACATTTAGACACATTGAGAGGCGATAGTGGTCGTTTCCATGAGGTAAATCTTAGGGTCGCGTCTGAAGCCGGAGTGTTTTAAATAAAGGTTGTAAGATTATTGTCTCTGCCGTTATTTATGCATGTGGCTCCTCGACATAATCATAACAGAGAAAGTAATTGTTAACTTTTTTTTTTTTGAAACATAACTTGTGGTAATTTTTTTTCGAATCAGTTAATTCAGTATGCGGGGTAATAAACAGTTTGCTTTTTCCTTTGAAAGCACGTCCCGTCTTATAGTCATCTAACAAGTATTAATTTTAAGTCGTGGGCGTTTTTACTGTAAGAATCTGGAAAGCCGGGAGCTACCGGAGGACCTCGACGCTCGAGTTTCCTATAAAGAGTTTTTAAAATAAAAATCCTGACTTAAAGTTTTTTACTTATGTAATCACCCCCTGCGATTAAACTTCCCGTACGTTAGTGGTAGTTTATACTTTAAAAGGTAAAAACAACCAAGGGGATCTACACAGCTCTCTTCGTACCTTTTTACTTTTAAACTCGTCCGTATTGCGGGTCGGAACTACAACAACCTAACTCGAGTTGTCATGACTGTAAGAAATTCTGGTAAACTATACTAACATAGGGTGTTCACCCGAAAACTCTCTTGTATTGGCTCATCCAGTTAACAAGAAAGCGTCAAAAAAAAAGGGATGCTCTATACATCCCGGAGAGTGTCGACTTCTCACCGAGACATACAGAACAACATTTCACTTGGAAAAAGAATGGAATGTACAATATTTGAATAAAGTGCACTACCCAGATATTAAACCTACTGTTGTTTTGATTTCCTACCTAGTTATATTTCCCTATCTATGGTACCATGGATTTTTGAAAATGGCCAAGTATACTCATGTTTATGGGGTCTCCAATTTTCATTCCATGTAAATTTCTTGTTGGGAGAGAGGGTTAAAGTTGGTAAGTATGGTAAGTATACATTACGGATTCTGGACTACCGTTCTTCTTCAATTTTCAAATAAAGATGGTGAGTATGCCTTACAGGACTTTTGGGCTTGGGGAATTTTCCATGAGATTTTTAGGCTTGAGGAACTTCTTCTCGGGGGATTTGATGGCTCATTTCTCACTCACTGCATCGCTCCAACCACAGCCCACACAGGGCTGGCTAATGTTTTAGCCTGCCATGGCTAAAAAGAACTTTAATTATTAAAAAAGGAAAAAAATCTTAGAAAAAGCAGCAGCAGCAGATCTAAATTTTTAATCGATAATCGCGAATGGCGATCAAAGACAAAAGGAAGCCGGGCAAAAATTGCGCTGTAGGAAAATACGAATTTAGACGAAGTTAGCCGAAGAGTGGGGCCTGTTCCTTAAAACGGGGTTCTTGGAGGTAAAAAAGGAGTGGATTCTGCGTGAAAAATGTACAAAGAGGAAAATCCAAAGAAGAAAAGGGGCTGTTGATCAACGATGAAAAAGGCGAGGGACTGTTGTTAGAAATTTTGAACTTGTTGATGAAAAAAAGTAGAGGTACGATACGACAAGTGGCGGTCATCAAATAGGACAAATTTGGGCAACAGAGATGAGGTTAATATCTAGGTGCGGAGAAGGGTTAATGATAACAAGTGTGAACTAAGGGTTAATCTTGATATTCAACATAAATTTGGTTTGGATAAACAACAAGGGTTAATCTTGATAACCAAAAAGGTTAGATTATTTTGCAAGATAATTAAAGAATAAATTGGAATTTTTTAGTACACATAGTACTTATATTAAAACAAAGATGAAACCTAAACATCCCAATCTGGTCCTACATATCTAGGATTTGGGCGACGAATACGCTGGGACTGCGGTTCGTTGCAAGTACACACAGTACCTATATCAAAACAAAGATGAAACCTAAACATCCCAATCTGGTCCTACATATCTAGGATTTGGGCGACGAATACGCTGGGACTGCGGTTCGTTGCAAGACAAAGGATTAGGCTGAGGATAGGATGTTGTCTCCCTAATGTATGTAGAATGCATGTCTTGAGAATCTGAGTGTGTACTGGGTGTATCAAGAGATTGTTGATAGTCTGTACTCATGTCGCTTATGTTTGAATCTAAGTCTAGTGTATCTTGTGTGGAATGTGGTGTGCGAATAAGTTGTATATCACCATGAGATACTTTCCTGACATCTCTTGCATCTTCAATAGCTTGACATTTGTACACAACTTTAATTATTAAAAAAGGGAAAAAATTCTAGAAAAAGCAGCAGCAGATCTAAATTTTCGATCGATAATCGCGAATGGCAATCGAAGACAAAAAGAAGCCGGGCAAAAATTGCGCTGTAGGAAAATACGAATTTTGACGAAGTTAGCCGAAGAGTGGGGCCTGTTCCTTAAAACGGGGTTCTTGGAGGTAAAAAAGGAGTAGATTCTGCGTGAAAAATGTACAAAGAGGAGAATCCAAAGAGGAAAAGGGGCTGTTGATTAACGATGAAAAAGGCGAGGGACTGTTGTTAGAAATTTGGAACTTGTTGATGAAAAAAAAGTAGAGGTACGATACGACAAGTGGCGGTCATCAAATAGGACAAATTTGGGCAACAAAGATGAGGTTAATATCTAGGTGCGGAGAAGGGTTAATGATAACAAGTGTAAACTAAGGGTTAATCTTGATATTCAACATAAATTTGGTCTGGATAAACAACGAGGGTTAATCTTGATAATCCAAAAGGTTAGATTATTTTGCAAGATAATTAAAGAATAAATTGGAATTTTTTAGTACACACAGTACCTATATAAAAACAAAGATGAAACCTAAACATCCCAATCTGGTCCTACATATCTAGGATTTGGGCGACGAATACGCTGGGATTGCGGTTCGTTGCAAGACAAAGGATTAGGCTGAGGATAGGATGTTGTCTCCCTAATGTATGTAGAATGCATGTCTTGAGAATCTGAGTGTGTACTGGGTGTATCAAGAGATTGTTGATAGTCTGTACTCATGTCGCTTATGTTTGAATCTAAGTCTAGTGTATCTTGTGTGGAATGTGGTGTGCGAATAAGTTGTATATCACCATGAGATACTTTCCTGACATCTCTTGCATCTTCAATAGCTTGACATTTGTACACCCCGGATGGATGGACATCTCTAATTTCATATGGACCAATCCAACGTGGACACAAGGATGCTACGATATCTTTCTCTGCACTCGAGAGTGTGTGATTGCGTATGTATACAATGGAATTTTCTTTGTACAATAGGAATGGTTTTACTTTGTACTGTTTCTTGTTGTATATCTTCTGATTTCTTTTTGCTGCTTGGAAATGAGATTTCCTTGATGATACTGATTTGGAGGTTGGATATCGTTCAAGAGGTGAACGTAGATTTTGGTTGAAGACTACCTCAGCTGGTGTTTTCTTAGTAGCTTGGTTTACAACACTTCTAATCGAGAATAGGATCTGGTGCAATTTTTCATCCCAACGGTTGTGATTGTTTTCCAACAAGTGCATTCTCATCCTAGTTTTTATGCACTGATTCTTTCTTTCCACTGGGTTTTGCCTAGCTGTGTAGATGGCTGTTGTGTGATGGTTTATCAAGTGCTGTTGACAATAGTTTGCCCATTCTTGGGATCTGAATTGACTTCCATTGTCTGTTAGAATCACTGATGGGTATCCAAATCTGGAAAACACTTCTTTATCCATGAAATCTAGAATGGTTTTAGTGTCGGCTTTTTTCACCGCTTTTGCCTCAATCCATTTTGAGCAAATATCAGTCATAGTTATCAGATATGCATTTTGTTTTTTCCTACTGGGAATGTAAGGTCCCATGATATCTAATGACCATGTCTGAAAAATCTTTGTCTCCTGTCTTGGATGCAATGGGGACATTTTGTTTCTTCCTGCAACTTTTGTTTGAATGCATACATGGCATGCTTTTATGAATAACGCCACATCTTTGGCCATGTTTGTCCAGAAGAAATACTGTTTGATTAGAATAATTGTAGCATTTATTCCCGGATGGAAATATAATTCATGGTTATGGTAATATTCCATAACCTGTGATTCCATAGATTGCGGCACAACCAGCTTCCACTCATCTCTCTCATCCCGCCGAGTGTAGAGATAGCCATGAATGACCTGGTACTGGGTCAAAAACTTGATTTGTTTAGGGGTCAGATCTACAGAAGGTGTTTTTAAAATCTTTTCATATGTGTAGACTAGTTCTGCGATATCTTCATCTTGTAATTGGGCCGCTTTGACTTTATCAAACAATGTACTATGATCTATTGAGATAAGTTGGAGGTTTAGGCTAGGGATGTCTTTGTCAGTGCAAACAGGCACAAACATTT
>NW_007381555.1:0-13733 GCF_000475195.1 Diaphorina citri | reverse complement strand
TAGGCTTGAGGAACTTCTTCTCCGGGGATTTAATTACTTATTGCTCACATTCACCGCATCACTCCAACTACAGCCCACACAGGGCTGGCTAATGATTTAGCCTGCCATGGCTAAAAAGAACTTTAATTATTAAAAAAGGGAAAAAAATCTTAGAAAAAGCAGCAGCAGATCTAAATTTTCAATCGATAATCGCGAATGGCGATCAAAGACAAAAAAAAGCCGGGCAAAAATTGCGCTGTAGGAAAAAACGAATTTTGACGAAGTTAGCCGAAGAGTGGGGCCTGTTCCTTAAAACGGGGTTCTTGGAGGTAAAAAAGGAGTGGATTCTGCGTGAAAAATGTACAAAGAGGAAAATCCAAAGAAGAAAAGGGGCTGTTGATTAACGATGAAAAAGGCGAGGGACTGTTGTTAGAAATTTGGAACTTGTTGATGAAAAAAAAGTAGAGGTACGATACGACAAGTGGCGGTCATCAAATAGGACAAATTTGGGCAACAAAGATGAGGTTAATATCTAGGTGCGGAGAAGGGTTAATGTTAACAAGTGTGAACTAAGGGTTAATCTTGATATTCAACATAAATTTGGTCTGGATAAACAACAAGGGTTAATCTTGATAATCAAAAAGGTTAGATTATTTTGCAAGATAATTAAAGAATAAATTGGAATTTTTAGTACACACAGTACCTATATCAAAACAAAGATGAAACCTAAACATCCCAATCTGGTCCTACATATCTAGGATTTGGGCGACGAATACGCTGGGACTGCGGTTCGTTGCAAGACAAAGGATTAGGCTGAGGATAGGATGTTGTCTCCCTAATGTATGTAGAATGCATGTCTTGAGAATCTGAGTGTGTACTGGGTGTATCAAGAGATTGTTGATAGTCTGTACTCATGTCGCTTATGTTTGAATCTAAGTCTAGTGTATCTTGTGTGGAATGTGGTGTGCGAATAAGTTGTATATCACCATGAGATACTTTCCTGACATCTCTTGCATCTTCAATAGCTTGACATTTGTACACCCCGGATGGATGGACATCTCTAATTTCATATGGACCAATCCAACGTGGACACAAGGATGCTACGATATCTTTCTCTGCACTCGAGAGTGTGTGATTGCGTATGTATACAATGGAATTTTCTTTGTACAATAGGAATGGTTTTACTTTGTACTGTTTCTTGTTGTATATCTTCTGATTTCTTTTTGCTGCTTGGAAATGAGATTTCCTTGATGATTACCTCGGCTGGGATTGAACCCACGCCCTCCTGTTTACCAGGCGAGCGCCTTGACCACTACACCACCGAGGTAGGTTTAACTAAATCCCCTTTAGGGATGAGCTATTCATTTCTAACGAAAGTCACAACTTTGAGTCGAACCTAGAAGCTCTTAGAAGATGACTCCATGTCAACTTCATGTTGGTCAAATTTTGGACATTTTATAAGTATTTACGCCTGCGCAAGAACCAATATTCAGTTCAACATGAAGTTACAGAGTAGGTACATAAACTGGGTGGGAGAGGTCAATGCTTTTAATAGTTTTAATGCATGTTTGTTGTTGTTTTTTGATAGTTCTGTTGTTCTACTTCATAATATTTTCCTCCTTATGTGTCCTTGCATGATGGGTTTGCAAAAACTTTTGGGACACAATGCATAAAATATCCACCCACTACAGCAATACACTATTCATTATATCAAGTGCTATATTGGTTTGACATGCTATGAAAAATTCAAGCTTTCTTCTAATGTCTCTCCCTTTTGTCTGTATTGGCATCGATTTCTTGTTTCTTCAGATATACATTGGTAGTAAGATAGGAAGTTAGAATAAGGGATGGATACCCAATAGAAATAAGCAAGTAGGTACAATTCATAGATTCGTATAAGCTTAACCCATCCTTTGGGGCTGTTTGCCCCTTACAGTCCACGTCAACTGGGAAGTCCGATGGAAGCGCACTGAGGGGAACCGCAACTTCTCAACTGTAAGTCGGACAGTTCTAAAAGTTTCACCATTCGATTCGGCGTGAAAAATCCCATGGGATCAACTATTCACATGCTTACTTGTTAATCAACGAGCTATTTTTTGACGAGTGCGCACCCAAAGGTCATCGGACTTCCCAGTTGAAGTGGACTGTAGGTATAGGTGGTGAAGCTTTTTTTTTGCATCACAAGTTCATTCTACGGACAAAATGGGAAGATCGGCCCAATTTATGATTAAAAAAAAGGTGCGTCCCGAAATCGAAGAGAGAATCGAATAGGATAGTAGAAAGCCAGCCGTTCCGAGAACGAAACCTATCTGTTCAGGATAAAATCCGCCCAGGACGGGAATCGAACCCGCGACCTAGCTTTTACAAGACAGACGCACTACCCTCCAAGCTAACTAGGCTGGCAGATTAATTCTTAGCATTGAACTTGTGTCAATATGTCAGCATCTAACAATCCTAATTTACATTAACAAAATGCTGCCCATGTGAGTTTTAATCGTCATATTGACGTACGATTATTATCTACAGCGAAGATCTTGGGACATCATTCTTATATCCTGTCCGAGGAATGATAATTATTAGTGAAGGAAGTAGTAATCTAGAATCCCAACCATTATCCTAAAGACCTCGCCTGACCTTTCTAAAATACTGGATGACTCAACAACCTCCGTCTGCCTAGTTAGCTTGGAAAGTAGCGTCCTTGTCTTGTAAGCGGTAGGTCGCGGGTTCAATTCCCGCACGGGAGATAAGGTTCGTGCTCGGAAAGGCTGGCTTTCTCCTATCCTGTCTTCCTTCTCTTTTCGGTTTCGGGACGATAAGACTTTGGCGGTTGCAGTTTCCTTTATCAAATATGTACCTTGAAAAAGTCATTTTTACATGGTTTTTGAATTGAAAATTATATGGAAAATGGAGATTCTAGAACACACATGTTCTCAATCCAGGATAAAGTTCTACTTTATACCTAGCTTGGTCTGCTTGGTACAGGATTAAACCCAGTCTATCTTTATCGCTACTGGAAAGTCCCAGCCTTAAACGGACGACCAACTTCTTTTGAGTTCCCCCTAGTGCTCATGTAATACAAAGCATGACAGTGACCTAAAAGACTGCACCTGATTAAAATAATGGGTTCAGTAGGAACACATAACTGGTAAAAATATGTGGGCGCCCCTGATATTTTAATTAATAGAATGGGTACCTCTAGCCTCTAGCCTGGACACGTCATGTTAATTAGACCACCACTTGGAGATCTCTAGGACTCTAGGATTAGAAATTGCAACATTTATGGAGGTACCCCTCTGAACATTTTTTTTACACATACAAAATCCCACTCTGAGCCTTAGGTGTAGGGGCAAACAGCCCCAAAAGATAAAAAGCCCACTCTGAGCCTTAGGTGTAGGGGCAAAGAGCCCTAAAAGATAAAAAGCCCACTCTGAGCCTTAGGTGTAGGGGCAAACAGCCCTAAAAGATAAAAAGCCCACTCTGCGGATGGACTCAGTTTTGAAGAATCTATTGGGGACTGAGGTTGATGAAGAGCGTCAAGATAAAGCCTTTTCAAGGATGAAGGGTCGATATAAGGCATTTTCCAGTCCGTTTGAACAATAATCACAAAGAATCAATTGAATTTTCGGAAACTACAAGTAGCCTATACCTTCGTCTTTCGTCAGTAGTGGTGAAAAGGCCAATCAAATAGGGGTGAAATAGAAAGTCTTCAGACACGCAAAGGTCATTGCCCTCTTGGTTTTGTTTTTAGATTAGGAAAATTCCTCATCCCACATTTTCCCTCTTTTTAATATGAATGAAAATTAATGACATGAAATCGGGGACAACTGGAAGGCTGGTACCTTCAACACAGCCAGCCTAGTCAGGTTGGAGGGTGGCGTGCCTGCCTGGTAAGCGCTAGGTTGCAGGTTCTATTCACACCCGGGGCGAACTTTACCCTAAACACATAAAAGGTTCGTTCTCGGAACGGCTGTTTCTATCCTCTCCTGTCCTCCTCCCCTCTTCGATTTCGGGACGATAAGACCTCCGTTGTTACAATTCCCTCTGTCAAACCTCTTGGGGGGAAAAAAACTTCAACGGGGCCTAGCACCTAAATGGGAAGCATTGTCTCTCGCCCATCAGAAGAGGGACATACTAGATGATTGGCATGTTAAGACACAGTTTACTGTAGCAGTTGTTCAATTGCTACGAAAAAAAAGTAAAAAAAAAAACGGAGTAACAATTAATTACGAAAAGTGGCCATCGAAATACATTACTTTTCTTCCTATAGGACAGGGATTTCGAACTTCAAAGTGTGCGGGCCACATGCTACATTGGCAGGTACTTCGCGGGCTACATACACAGGGGAGCGGGCACATATCCAGGATTTTGAGGGGATGGGGGGTGGATGCTCCATTTTCGGGGTCCACCCCACAGTAAACACAACAAAAATCAAGCCCGAAAGGGCCCATCCTAAAAGCTTCGAGGGCCACAAAAATGGTCTGGCGGGCCACATGTGGTCCACGGGCTGCTAGTTGGAAGTCACTGCTGTAGGATAAGGAAAGTAAAAAGCGCATTCCTGGAGACAGGAATGGGATTCTGCATTTACAAAGTGCGTACTATCCTCCCTCATCCCCTCTGCCAAAAAATAAATTGGGCCGTCCTGGAAATAACTGTCCTACTGGATTTTGCAGCTGGTTGGGCCTATAGAGGTCTTGGAGGTTTTTTCTCAGTGACTTCTACAGATCACTGAACTACTAGTAAAATTAATAAAATCATCCTTACCACAGTTTTGTCAAACTTTTCTGAATGAGGAGTTTAGGTGCGAGAGAATAATGGTAGCAAATAGATTCAAACAGGATTCCAAGGTTGTAGATTTCACAGTCCCATAAGAATCTTGAGATAAGACTTCTCACTTCTCAGGCGATAGCTTTGATAGAGACAAGAGATAATCTGATAAATATATTTCTGATTTATCAGTATTATCAGATAACAGAGATACCCATGTGCTTCTGTTGTTTTTCTTTTTTAAAAGTTCCCCTACTTTTGAACGTTGTGAAGATAGCAAACCTCTCCTCCGTTAACAAATATTAACCCTTGATTGCACAGCTTTCAATCAAAGCTCAAGCGCACTTTTTTGCTATTAAACACCAGAAAAACAACGATATTTTTATTATTTTATGACCATAAAAGCTGAAAATTGAAATATTTACCATTATAACTCGTTATAAGTCTTGAAGGAACACGGGGAAAGTGATTTCTGAAATGATTTTTGGCTTCACTTTTTTAACCGTACGATCCTCCACGGAGTCCACTTGATATTCACCTCCTTGCGATTTGCTAACTTCACAGAGACGAATTTGAGAAGGAAGAAAAAAACTAGAACGAAAAAGAAAAATTCTTTAAATGTCAAACTTATTGATGAATAAAATCAATTTGCCTTGAAAAATTACTTCCTAGACTGTCCTAGAGCCCTAGAGGGTATTTCTGACTCCCTTGAGTGTCGGTAAGTATCGCTAAATCCCCTTTATCTCCCTAGAACCTAACGCTTGAATAAACGAACTTCGAACTTCTTAGTTCTAGAGGCCCCTATACTCATCTAGCTTGTAGGAGAGAACCCCTTCCACTGGAAACACGAACAAGATTCAAGATTATGAAATAGTTACATTAAATTTGGTATTTGGTTATGCATTATCCACTCTTGAAAGATTACCTTATGTGGAGTGGATGACTCATTTGTATACAGTTTTTATGGTAGTCTAACTCTGTTCCTCATTAAGAAATCAAACCAGGTAACGACACTTCCTTTATTTTAGATTAACGGATAAAGTGACATCCTCTCACTTGTGTGTTTGAATCAATTCAAGTGTTTGACAAATAGTGCTAGGTGTTTAAATTTAATTGGGGACCATATTTCACTGATTTAATCAAGAAACAGGTGGTCCCAAATAAGAACATGCTGCATTACAATACCTAGGTTAAACATATTGGATTCACTTAATTGTGCTAGTTGTCAATCTCTGTATTAGTATTAAAGATCATTGCTTGCTTATTTTAAACTATGTATTTATTTGTGTAAATAATTAAAACTGTCCAAGAATTTAAATGTGAGTACCTAATCAGTGTCAAAATAACTAGTCTGACATTGTTCTTGTAACATATGAATTGTTGTTCAAATTGTACTATCTAGGGCCAAACACTTTCCCTCTGGGACACCTATCATGGTTAGAAAATATTTTCTTTTTAGTCTCTTACATTGAATGATAGGTTTAAAAAATATTGTTCATAAAGCCTCAAAACAATTGTAATACATTCTAGCCATATTGAAACATGTTTAAGCAGTTCAGTAATTATTATGACCTCTAGGTATGTCGTTTTTGATAAGGTAACAGGGACATCATTTCACCTTTCATCTTCCTAAATGCATGGACAGTAGGTATTTGATTTCTAATAAATAGTTTAAAATTTCCTTTTTTTTTCAGATTAATTTTTTGTTGGGAAAAATATTCAAAATGCCAACTTCAGGCCCAGTGTACCAGCCAACAACAGTGAGCTACGAACAACAGAATGAATGGTCATCTCAGCCAAGGAGTTATCTCGCACAAACAGTTAACCGAGTGAACAATCCTCGCTGTGTACAATGGACATTACTAGCCTTGGGCTTTGTATCTATTGCCATTGGTCTCATTCTATTTGTGGAAGGTGATTAAAACTAGTTATTCCCATTTTATCTTTTATACTAACCAAGTAGGAAATGGTTTTAATATCTACATCAGGGGGGGGTCTCAATCTTCTTCTTCTTCCTTCTTGTTGGGGTGTCCTTTCCGTTTTGGGTTCCGGATGTTGGCGATCGCTATAGCAATGAGTATCTTGTTGGTGGCAATCCGGAAAAGTTCAGCAGAGTTCTTGTCAAACCTCTTAGATTGACAACTGAGCGGTCACAAAAGGTCCAATCAGGTCCACAGTGACAAGCCGATGCCCCCACTTTTCTTTTTCTTCGCCTTTTCCCTTCCGATGTTCCTAGCTTTACCATTACAAAATTTCAATTTAGCATTGACATATTTTCCATCGTCCCTTTTGCGTTGTTAGTAGTTTCCGTTCCAAGTCCCCACATTAACAAAAGGGTACGAGAGCGATACATCTCGTGCTTTTATTTTTAGGTACAGGATAGTGTGCAAAGTTGTAGGGCTTCCTTGCCGAGTGCTAAGTTAATTATAGGCTGAACATATGAGGAGCTCCCATATCAAGGCTTATTAGGTTGCTTTAGACTTTACCTACTACCTGCTAGTGATGCGGATAAAGCAGTGGTTTCCAACATTTGGTTGCGCATACTATCCTAGATAAGGTTCGTTCTCGGAACGCTGGCTTTCTAATATCCTCTTAGGTATGGTTTTTCTTTAAAAATGTTACATGTGATTTATTTACCAATCAAATAGGTATACACATAAGTTAGACCTTGTTTAGGAGGAAAGGGACTTTTCAGTCTTATGCTGGCAAGGTATATTCTATTCTATCCTGCCATTTTCCTCTGCCATTTGAAGAAAATTTGCAAAGTTGTAGGGCTTCCTTGCCGAGTGCTAAGTTAATTATAGGCTGAACATATGAGGAGCTCCCATATCAAGGCTTATTAGGTTGAGTTTACCTGCTACCTGCTAGTGATGCGGATAAAGCAGTGGTTTCCAACATTTGGTTCGTTCTCGGAACGCTGGCTTTCTAATATCCCCTAAGGTATTGTTTTTCTTTAAAAATGTTACATGTGATTTATTTACCAATCAAATAGGTATACACATAAGTTAGACCTTGTTTAGGAGGAAAGGGGCTTTTCAGTCTAATGCTGGCAAGGTATATTCTATTCTATCCTGCCATTTTCCTCTGCCATTTGAAGAAAATCATTCAATCCCAACTCGGTGGGTCATCTCCTGCAGTTTTCCAATCTGGTTCTGGGATAATCATGGTGATAGTAATACATATATTTTTGTTTTATATAGTCCAATATCTTTGGACTATAGTAGGCCGAGTCATTGTGAAAAGGCTATGTTTTAACACAAATAAATTCACAAAAAATACTTCCCATTTAGGTTCTCAGTCAACACAAAATCACTTATGCTCTTATGCATGGCATGAAAGTACATCATCAACTGTCACAAATTTAGTAGGAAAATAAGAGATCATAAAAAAGAGAAAATTATTACTTATGTATAGGTTGGATACCACTGTCAGAGTCATTGTGAAAAGGCTATGTTTTAACACAAATAAATTCACAAAAAATACTTCCCATTTAGGTTCTCAGTCAACACAAAATCACTTGTGCTCTTATGCATGGCATGAAAGCACACCATCAACTGTCAAATTTAGAAGGAAAATAAGAGATCATAAAAAGAGGAAATTATTACCTATGTATAGGTTGGATACCACTGTCATTTGCTTGAAATATAGTGGGGTTACAGTGACCAGTGTTATTATAGGGTTAGGTTAAACGCAAGAAGGAGTTTTCACAATTAGAGCAGTGATTTGTGTTATTATAGGGTTAGATTGAATACAAAAAAAGGAGCTTTTCTTTTCCACGGACATGACTTCTGCATAATTACCATGTTTACTTAACACCTACAGGAAATTTTTTGCCTACTGGATTACGTCCCCTGTCCAATCCGGAAGAAGCTTGAATTGGGTCATCTCTACCTCTTTATTGTGAGTATTGAGTTGAAACTGGAAACATATAAGTATTTTTTCGAAAAACAACAATAAACTAGGTACTAGGTATATGGTCCTTTGACTGCTAAAGCCTTTTATTAGGCTTTCATGCCTTGTGTTTTCTGTTGGCTATGTAAACACACAGCAAGTCACAGGAAATTCCCTTGACTTGCGCAATCAATACTCGTATTAAATTTTTTGCCAGTGAACACTCTCAGCTTTTTTCGCCAGTCTAGTTAGCTTGATTGGTAGCGCGTCTGCCTTGTAAGCGCTAATCCGCGGGTTCGATTCCCGCCCGGGGCGTATTTTATCCTGTACGGATAATGTTCGTTTTCGGAACGGCTGACTCTCTCTTATCCTGCATACCTTCTCTCTTCGATTTTGGGACGATAAGACCTTAGCAGTACAGTTCCATCTATCAAACCTCTTAAAAAACAGCTTTTTTCTTAACCCACTGATAATCTGGTTTGAATACTCCAAGAGAAGGGTTTCGTGTACACTTTCTTTCTAACCTTGTTCCCCTGGTCTATTTTCAGTCGCCATCTCACCTCGCGCGGTGATACCGTTCCCTCCATGGCTCTCAGCCCTCACCGAGACGCCACTCCTCTTTCCCCTCCTCGCCTGAATCCCACCAATCACAAGCCAGCTCTTTCCCCTCTTCCGAATCCAAATGAGAAGGCTCTTTCCCCTCTCCCGAATCCAACCAATGAGAAGCCAGCTCTCTCCCCTCGTCATCTGTACGAACAGCGCCACCATCCGAGAACGACCGATCCCAATCGGAAAATTTCCGATCCCTCGCATCCCTTTGTCCCGTTAGACGCGGAAGTATCGCACCCCCCACTCAGTGCGCGTCTGTTGAAGGCCCTGCGCGCACCGCTAGCGTCCGTAGAGGAACTGACGTCTTCACTTGAGTCTTCGGCGTGGTCTGTGACGTCACGGCGTGATAGCGTGACACGGTCTGTGCTGTTGGAGAACGAAAATGTGCAGGCCATCTCCGCCAGTCGGTTCAGCGTGTGAGCGCGCACTAAGTAGTGTTCCTGGAACTAGGGGTCAAATGGTAGTAAGTAGAAAATGATTCGTTAGGCCCGCCATTCGCTACCAGGTAGACCTGACAGGCGCGGCTGAAAAGGTCCGTCTGTCGGGTTTACCTGATACCCTATTTTTCATCTTCGAGGAGACGGGAAGGGGTTAAAGCTTGCGATCTCTGCTGAAAGGAAATGCACGTGTTATTACTATAGGTATCTTGTTACCTAACGGGTTAATATGAAAATTGTACCAAATACCTGATCGAACTTGCCGCGAAGCGCGCGAAAATTTTCCGCATTTGCAAACAACAACAGTTAGCTGTTGATTTGCAATACACAGCTCTCCTGTTACAATGTCGGTCCGTATTTGAATTTAACAAATATCAGATATAATTTGTAAGAAGAGACTTCCCGTTACTATTTTGTATTAGGCACTATTTGGAAGATCTTCAAATATTGGAAATTGCTTGGTCCAATGCTTTGAAAGTCTCTGGTTAAAACTTTACCTTTCCCTTTTTCCTTACGCCTCTTTAATAAATCACTTACTTGCATGAGCAATAAAGCACCCAATGTACTCTAGAAACCAATGCCTTAAACCAGTAGAGTAACTTGTAAATATAATTTATTATCCTTACTTGCATGAGCAATAAAGCACCCAATGTACTCTAGAAACCAATGCCTTAAACCAGTAGAGTAACTTGTAAATATAATTTATTATCCCTTTAGTTGGGCCGGGTCCTTAATTAAAGTGACTTTAAACTTCGTTTATGTTAAACTCTTGGATTAAGCAATCTGATTGGTTGATTTCAAAATTTTCAGCCAATGAGATTGCCCCAAAAGTTAAACTTAAACGGAGTTTAAGCTCACTTTGTGGACCCGGCCATTAGATTTATATTTAGTCGAGTGAGAGAGTATCCCTGTGTATAAAAAAATGTCCATGATTCCTTTTAAAATTTAAGTATTAAGATAGTTTTACGTCCGTTTTTTGGAAAGCGTGATCCTTTTCCCTACTTAATTTGTTTTGACTTGACTTCTGTTCTGTAAAGAGGACGTAGGGCCTCTTCGATTTTTAGTGAAGTTTAAAAGGAGTTCTTTTAAACCTTGAAGTGTTCAGTTTCTAGCCTGGTTTTCAGCGTCCTTATCAGGGATTTATACCTAAAAAGTTAGAATATGACTCGTTCTATTTGTCGTTAATAAAGTAAAGAAGTAAGGCGAGTTTCAATCATTCGATGATTAAATAACTTTGCCTTTCAAAATGTACTTTAGGCCTGCCACACAGTGGCACAACTACGCTTCTAATCTGCAGCGGGCCTTACTGTAAAAGTATGTTATCTATTGAAACTCTCATTAATAAGGCAACATGTACATAATGTATGGTTATTTATTGACAATCAATGATCTTCAATATTTTGTGATTGTTTTTCTATGCTTTAATTGGTTTAGTTTGCGTTCGGTCGGAAGACATTTAACTTATTTTAAACTTTAAGTTTAAACTCTCATTAAAGACAGTATAAATGCTTTATTTAGGCTGTCAGCTTAGAACAAGATGTCCCATTATGCTAACACTTAAATAGAGCACCTCTTTTATATAATTTTGTTTACAAGTGTTAAATCTTAATTTGTCTTTATGATTTGATTTTGACTTTTAAATCTCTAGAGTCCTCTTAATCTTAATCCTACCTAGTTGAAATTAGTTGATGTATATTTATTTATTTTTGTTGTACTTACCTATTTTTTTACATTTTTCTAACGTGGAGTATTTTTACGAATTGAGATTTCACAACTTGAAAGTGTAAATTTAAGACATTTTTTTAAAGATCAGGAAGGCTTTGAATACCTATTTTTTATTGATTAAGGAGTAGGAAGATTTTTTTTGAAAATTTTTTTCGTGGACTTTATTAAAATTTATTTTATTACTTTGAAAGATATAAATATTATTTCATGGAAGACTTCTAATATGCTGTATTAGAAAGGAAAGGTGAAATTGCTACTTATTTAAATTTTTGTTTTACTGTGTTTGTTGACTACTGTTGTACCTCATACATATCAAAATATTTTGTTTCCCCTTGATCCCTTTTGGTTGTAGTTCACCTAAGTCCTCAAAATCGTGTTTCAGAAATTTGGAAGTGTGAATAGTTGTAGTTCACCTAAGTCCTCAAAATCGTGTTTCAGAAATTTGGAAGTGTGAATAGTTGTAGTTCACCTAAGTCCTCAAAATCGTGTTTCAGAAATTTGGAAGTGTGAATAGTTGTAGTTCACCTAAGTCCTCAAAATCGTGTTTCAGAAATTTGGAAGTGTGAATAGTTGTAGTTCACCTAAGTCCTCAAAATCGTGTTTCAGAAATTTGGAAGTGTGAATAGTTGTAGTTCACCTAAGTCCTCAAAATCGTGTTTCAGAAATTTGGAAGTGTGAATAGTTGTAGTTCACCTAAGTCCTCAAAATCGTGTTTCAGAAATTTGGAAGTGTGAATACACAATTTTAGTATGGATGTGTCAACTAACTTATCCTGTTAAAAGTGAGTAAAAATGATGACAAATCATTTTATCTAGACTTTTTTCTGATTAGTGAAAAGTAAATGGAAAAAATCATGTTCAATGTTGTATTTTGTAGCCATCAGAAATTCGAAGTGTTATCAACTCCTCTGAAGGGCAAAGAAAATGTGTTCTTTTGTTTTAAGATAGGAAAACAGTTATCCAATTGAAAGTCAGTTCTGATTTGACGATATTCCCATCTCTTTGAAAAGACATCCTTTGTTTTACTGTAGTAAAATTAACTTAGCTTGTATCTCTATTTTACTGACTAGTTTAAGACGCACATTTTTCTATGGTTATTATAAGTGAGATTTTACACTTCACCTAACCATTACAATATTCTGCGCATGCGCAGAAATCAAAACTCGTTCTCGTTATGGTTATTTGGAAGATGGAAATCTCAATATTTTGTAAAGTTTTTATTTCGTAAGAATTATGTATATGATGTACTGGATTTACTTCACAGCAAGTCACAGGAAATTCCCTTGACTTGCGCAATCAATACTCGTATTAAATTTTTTGCCAGTGAACACTCTCAGCTTTTTTCGCTAGTCTAGTTAGCTTGATTGGTAGCGCGTCTGCCTTGTGAGCGCTAATCCGCGGGTTCGATTCCCGCCCGGGGCGTATTTTATCCTGTACGGGTAATGTTCGTTTTCGGAACGGCTGACTTTCTCTTATCCTGCATACGTTCTCTCTTCGATTTTGGGACGATAAGACCTTAGCAGTACAGTTCCATCTATCAAACCTCTTAAAAAAACAGCTTTTTTTTTCTTAACCCACTGATAAATGTTTAGGATATTTCTCTGGATCTTCATATTTTCTATTTTCTACTTTTTCTTCTAACATTTAGTTTTAAAAGAAGAGGACCACTATGTCTGTATAAAGAACTACCAAACTTAAATAACTTTTTTTATTTATTTTTTTACCATAATTAAATTTAAACCGTTGTCTTAATGACTTGAAAAAAAAAACTATATTGAGAGATAAAATTATTTATTTACGTTATTTATATTGAGTCTAATCCAGCCTGAAACTAATTTGTTTTTCTATAAAGCTTGCTTCATTTATATTTTATTCTACTCCAAATTTTGTTTTTCTCTCTTTTTCTTGTTTTGTATCTCTTCTACATTTCCTTGTGTTCACATCTCTCACTCTCCCTACCTCTTTATTCCTTTTTCTCTCTTCCCTCTTACTTAAAGCCAAGGTACTGTACCTATCTTTTTATTTTTTTACCCAAATAAGATCAATTATTTTTCATTTCTTTTCTTTCCTTCCAGGCAAAACTCTTGAAATTCTGAGCAAGTTTTAAATCTCACATCTCACCATATTTCTATCTTTCTCTGCACTCGAGAGTGTGTGATTGCGTATGTATACAATGGAATTTTCTTTGTACAATAGGAATGGTTTTACTTTGTACTGGTTCTTGTTGTATATCTTCTGATTTCTTTTTGCCGCTTGGAAATGAGATTTCCTTGATGATACTGATTTGGAGGTTGGATATCGTTCAAGAGGTGAACGTAGATTTTGGTTG
>NW_007381554.1:12292-12925 GCF_000475195.1 Diaphorina citri | reverse complement strand
TCTATCTTCTTCCTCTCTCGTTACCTCTTCTCCTTCCCCCCTCCTTCTCTCCTCTTTCTAAAAAGTCTTCATTTTTGAATTGAATTACTTTAAGTACTTACTTTTAAAGATGAGTGTTTCACCGCCGTTTTTTATTTCGTAGCGATGCTACATTAGACGCATGTGGTCTGTGTCGTAGCATACCCATCCCGTAATTTAATTGTGACTTTTGTTCTATTTCAGAAAACAATTATGTGCTGGCCCGATACCACTTCCTTCATTCGACAGACGGGCGGAACTTTGCACTCATGCTAATACAGGTGCATAGAGAACGCGGCTATGCCAACGAAATAGATTCCTCCAGTATTCCACTCATTAGATGACCATCAACCCTTTCCAACACATGTCATTAGACCCCATCCAGCATTTCCCAGCGTGCCTGTGATACTTGAAGACATCCAAACAAGCCAACAAATTCTCAATCCTGCTGCAACCGGAATACATCCCTCAATCTCTGAAATCAAGAAATCAGCAATAGTTCCTGATTCAACAAATCTTCGGCTACTTGGGTTCGATCCTTAAGAAATGGCGTCGATCTACTACTTACAAAAAAAAAAAAAAAAAAAAAAAAAAAAAAAAAAAAAAAAAATCTTT
>NW_007381554.1:9309-11554 GCF_000475195.1 Diaphorina citri | reverse complement strand
TCGCTGGGTTTTTTTTTTTTTTTTTTTTTTTTTTTTTTTCTCCATAGGTACAGTGCGATTGCAAATTATTACCATTTTGCATAATGTTTTTAAAGGGGTCCCTCTCTCTCTTTTTTTTTTTTTTTTTGGCTTTTTTTTTTTTTTGTGATTGGCTGTCTTTTCAGAAGCATTAGTGTCTAAGTGGTCACTCTCCAGGTACCAACCACGTGGTCCTTTGGTTTTTTTTTTATTTAACGTGGCAGGATAATTGGGACTCGGGATACACTAGGTCCTTGGACTTAATAAAGTAGGTAGGCAGATCTAGGTAGCTATATCCATGGTTTTAGGGTTAAGGTTACGTCTCAACAGGTTGGATTAGGTTGGGTTTGAGTTTATTCCTGGATTGAGCTGGGTATTGTGTATAGCTTGGTTCTGGATGAATTTCAACCCCAAACAATCCTTCTGGGTGAGCCCCGACCTTGGGGTGAGTAGCGGGAGTAGGTAAATTTTCGTAGGTACCTAGGTAGCTATATCCATGGGTTTAGGGTGAAGGTTACGTCTCAACAGGTTGGATTAGCTTGGGTCTGAGTTTATTCCTGGATTGAGCTGGGTATTGTGTAATTGTGTATAGCTTGGTTCTGGATGAATTTCAACCCCAAACAATCCTTCTAGGTGAGCCCCGACCTTGGGGTTAGGAGGAGGAAAGGGCGAAAGGAGGAGACGGGGGGAAGGAGGAGGAAAAAAGTTTTGGGGGCAAAGCAGGAGACGGGGGGGGGAAGGAAGGAGAAGGGAAGGAGGATATGGGAGACGGGGGACGGGAGGAAGGGAAAAAGAGGGAAGGATCGAAATAAGGAAGGAGGAAAGGGAGAGGGAGAATGGGAAGGGGGGGGTCACTAATAACTTTCTTGTGCATGTTTTTTTTTTTTTTTTTTTTTTTTTCTGTTTTTTTTTTCCGTTCCGTTAATTCTTTTTTTTTTCTTTTTTTTTTTTTTGTTTTTTTTTTTCTCGTTTTCTTTATCCGTTCCGTTGTGCACGATCTGTGTTTCTTATTGTACCTTCTTTATCTGTCCCGTTGTGCATGATCTGTGTTTCTTATTGTACCTTCTTTATATGTCCCGTTGTGCATGATCTGTGTTTCTTACTGTACCTTCTTTATCTGTCCCGTTGTGCATGATCTGTCTCTTAACGTTGTGCATGATCTGTGTCTCTTAGTAAAATTCTGGGGGGGGGGGGGGTAGGGTTACTAATCGTATCTGTCTTCTTTTCTTCTAGGTGAATACGACTGGGTATCAGATGGTCCTCTGTATGATTCGGGCTTCATTGATAATGATGGTCCACTCAAGAAGAAGCTCCATCCTCCACAACTTTCCCTTGAATTGCTCTCCCTACCAATTGGATTTCCGGAATCAATTCAAGGTCCCTTGGTCATTTTATCCACATCTGCCATGACGGATCTCGACAGCACTTTTTTGGGGGGGGGGGGGGGTAGGGTTACTAATCGTATCTGTCTTCTTTTCTTCTAGGTGAATACAACTGAGTATCAGATGGTCCTCTGTATGATTCGGGGTTCATTGATAATGATGGTCCACTCAAGAAGAAGCTACATCCTCCACAACTTTCCCTTGAAGTGCTCTCCCTACCAATTGGATTTCCGGAATCAATTCAAGGTCCCTTGGTCATCTTATCCACATCTGCCATGACGGATCTCGACAGCACTTCTCAACACTCCAGTAATTGATGACGTCCTAGCAAAGATCCACTTCAGTTCTCCAACCTCCAATCTTGAGATGCTCATCAGCCCTTCCCAAACCTGTCAATGAAGCCCATCCAGAATTTCCCAGTCCACCTGTACACACCGATCCAACCCAACACTCCTGCAGACTCTGGATACCAGCTTTCACCCTCAACGTCCCCCCTGCAGTAGTTCCCGATTCAACAGCTCTTCGATTGCTTGGGTTCAATCCTAAAGCAAAGGCGTCGATCTACCTACAAAAAAGACATCCCTCCATCAGTCCATCTGTGAAATCAAGAAATCAGCCATACCTAGTTCCTGATTCAACAAATCTTCGACTACTTGGGTTCAATCCCAAAGAAACGGCGTCGATCAAAGAAAATAGTTCCTGAATCAAAGTGTCTTCGATTGCTTGGGTTCAATCCCAAAGCAAAGGCTTCGATCTAAAAAAAAAGTCTACTGCATGGGTTCGATCTCATAGCAAAGGCGTCTGCAGGGGTAAAATTCTAGGGGGGGGGGGGGGGGGTGGGTTAA
>NW_007381554.1:0-9284 GCF_000475195.1 Diaphorina citri | reverse complement strand
CGCGAGCTATCTGAATAAAATCGGACACATTTTTCTTGGTATACTAAGCCGTCCTGCAGCCCTGCGGTTATTGTGTTGTAAGACAGCTTAATTAGGCCAGTCCACTCACTATCAGGTAGACTTGCCGACAGGGACATACCTGTCAGGTCACCTGATATGGGTAGTGCTCATCAGGTGTCAGGTTAGACCATGACAGACGGACTAGATTTTCAGCCGTAGCTGTCAGGTCTACCTGATAGTGTGTGTGTGCTCATCAGGTGTCAGGTGTACCTGTCAGGTCTACCTTATAGTGAGTGGCTGGCCTTATATGATTGGAGATTAAAGTTAATCCCATTGGCTTTTCCCGGCATTAAGACTGGATGAGGTTGATGTAAAGAGGCGCGTTGTTTAAGAATATAGGGTTAAAAACCTGTGTTACTAAAAACCTTTGCATTTGCAGTTATACAGTGACTTTGAATTAGAACTCCTATCAAACAAATTAGAATAGAATATTCCTTGTTTATATTGCCAGAATGAGACGGAAAGTCCCTTTACTCCCGCAGTCTAAACAAGGCATTAAATATTTCATAGGTAAAATTTACATGGTTTTTTATACAATTTCCTCTTTTCTTTTCAGGCAATATTCTTTCCTCCATCATGAATAATCTGGAAGACAGCAATGATTTTGATGACGATGAAGACAACAGACCCCAGTCCTTGCGCAATTGAAAATACACACACTGGGACAATGGACCCCAATAATAATGCAATTTAAAAAAACCAGAAGATAACTCATCCTTCGGAAATCTGCTATCAATTGGCCCAGAATCGTCCTAGAAGAAAAGTCATTGAAAGCGTATTTTCAATACCTAACCGTATTTTCAATACCTAAGCGTATTTTGTGATTGGAATAAGGTGTAAAATTTTACAGTTTACACTACCAACACTATATTTTAGGTGAAATAAAGTAGAATTGACTTTTAACGGTGTTCAGTACGAGAGAGAGACAGTACTGAAAAAAAAACCATGCTAATGAATAGAAGCCTCCTCCAGCTGTTCCAAGAACAAACCTTCTCTGTTTAGGATGAAATTTGCTCTGGGTGGTAATCAAACCCAAGACCTAAAGTTGAATCCTAAGAAATTACTCACCAAATTTATTTCTCATTTTTTCTTATTACAGATATTTGAATCAAAAGAAATATTCTGACCTGTTAGATTTATTGTTTGATGGAGCTGAAGTATTTTTTGATTTTTGTGATCGGAATAAGGAGTAAAATTTACACTACCAACACTATATTTTAGGTGGAATAAAGTAGAATTGACTTTTAACGGTGTTTGGTAAATCACTTTTTTTTTACTAGGGTGAAATCTTTTGATCATTTGTTTAAACTGCTACATGCCGGGAGTAAAGGGACTTTTCCCTCATCCTGACCGTATTAAAAGAGTATATTCTTTTCTTTCGCTTATTCCGATTACAAAATATAGCTGTTGATAAACAAGTGGGGATTTGAAGGGGATAGGGCCCCCTGAAAAGGGATCAAATCTTGGGAATTTTTCTTGAAAGGGATGGTTTAGTTTAAAAACTTGTTGTATCCCTACAGTCGAAAAATGGGAAAAATCCCTTTTACTTACCTTTTCATTGGATAAATTCTGATCGAATAAGATACCTAGTACATAGGTACCTTTATCAAATCGAATAAGGTACCTTTATTGATGGTAGTCTTTCAATGGTCATACGTACATACAATATGAAATATCACTTGTGTTAAGCTACATCTGGCTGGGTACCCAGAACATTTTTGTGCTATAACGGATCTTTTTCAGTATTGTCTGTACCATTTGGTCTTAGTACCCAATCTGAGGCTAAGGTGTAGGGGTAAACAGCCTTAGAGATGGGTTAAGCTTCTAAGAATCCATGTGGTCTCAGTTTTAAAACTAGGTGTAGGTGGTGATATTTGTTGTAAGCTTGTGAAAGTATAAAATTCAGTCCAATTCGGGTAGGATAAGCAAGGTTCTTCTATGGTACTTCTTCAGAAGACACGTCAATTTAAAATTGCTACAAAAAGAGCTGTCACGAATGAGCAGTGACCAGTGTTATTATAGGGTTAGGTTAAACACAAAAAGGATTTTTGTTTTTCATTGCCGTGGCTTCTGAATAATTGCCGTTGTTTCTTCTAAAATGTTTTCTATTTTTGGTGAAATTAGAGAAGAGCCAGCCCATTTGGCAAATTGATTCCAATGCTAGTTTAACAAGGGCTGGGTGACAGGTATTTCAAATGAGCAATATTTTAAATGTGTTTTTTTGTAGGGACAGGTAACGGGCATAGGTACTATAAAATCCTATAAGTATAAGGAATCAGTTCGTCTCTCACAGTACAAAGGGGCGTAAGTCTCATTTTTTCGAACATTTACAGAACGAGAACGAACTTTTCGAATTAAAAAGAATATGATTTAAACCTGTCGATCGACATCGATTTACATGGATCGTGGACAGTGAACAGTGTGAACACACCTTTAAACGATTACAATTAAATTGAAAATTTTGTGGCTTGCTCCCCTTTGTGTTCTGAGGGGCAAATTGAGGGTTTGACACAAAAACGGCTTTCAAGTCCTTTTCGTGCCAAATCCGTCAATTTATTTATTTGTAACACTTAAATAGGGCTGACTCTTTGTCTAGTTTGATGTAGCTTTAATGATTTAATATAATAGTGTAACGACCATTATCATACTATTGACATCTTATTTCTACTTAAATTCGGTAATTATTAGATATATTTAAATCAACGTCTACTCCATGGTCTTGTAGCTAGATAAGGTTCAACCGACTAACCTTCTTACCACTTTTGTATTCTTTTTCTTTGCTTTTTCTTTCACACATTTTCAACTTGTCGTTTTTTCCTTAATTCTTTTTTCCGTGCTGAAGATTTTAGTGTTCAAATTTGAATTAACATGTAATTAAAATATTAATGCCTATAATATATTTTGACAAAAAAATAAAATCGATATTAAGTATATTGTAAAAATTTTAGTGAAATAAAATCAATCAATATAAAAAGAAAGTTGTAGTTTTTGCGTCTTTTTCTGAAATCTAAATAAGAAAAAACCTAGCATCCAATACTAGGTTCATAATGAGAAAACTTAGATAGGTACCTATACCTGTTTTTTTTTTTTTTTTTTCTTGTTGCCCTTCGTACTAAACTTTTGCTGTTTCTTTAGCAAGGGAAATCCCTGTTTAAAGTCCCCCAGCCAGACTAAGCTGGTCTACTCCTTGGTTAACGATCCCCAGTCAGACATTTAGATATGTAGATACAGCTATATGGTACCTACATATTATACCTTCTATTTGTACATACATAGTATTTTATAACTATCTATTGTTTTCAAGATCAGAACGTGCCTGACACGGTTTCGTATTATAATGTAATAATTCAAACATGAAGTGCAAGGTTATCCTGAATCACACCCAGCCCTGGACTCCCTTTTGTATACGCGTAGGTACCCGATCAAGAATATGATACGTAGGTACATAGGTAGTTTACATAGATACCGAGGTACATAAGGTCTTTTTGGGAACGAAATGACCTATCAATCATTTCCCGTTTTTTTTTCTTCTTTTTTCTCCAAGTAATTTTTTCCTGACTGTCCCCTGTTCAAACTTATCTGTTAAAATCTCTCCTACAGGAATTGAAAATAGTCTGCTTAAATTTTGACTTGGTGAGGCAAAAGAGTACAAGCGCGCTCCTTATTATAGGTCCTACCTACATAGAGTCCTTAATCTCTTAAAAAAAAAATCCATCAACTCTTTTGTTACTGAAGCGACCATAAGTGAGTAGCTCGGATTACCACACGTCGCTACATAGGACATAATATATTATCTGATAGGTACATTGGATCAAGACCTAGTACCTAACTATCTCTACATAGGTATCTGATACATTACATCAAGACCAACCAATATTAGCTGATCTGACGCGAGTCAAACCAGAGAATAATCCATCATTAATTCTACTCTAAGGTATATTCTATTCTATTAAACCCAGAGACATGGAAACAATAGAATACATATATAGACTAGAGATCGAAAGGACGGACTTAGGTATAAAGGATCTTGAGGATAATGAAACCTGAGCACGTGTGAGTTGATGAAAACCCCATGGTCGTCACTGTTCGTCTTGGGAAGTGAAGGTTCTGGGTTCAAGTTCTGGTTGGGAAAAAGGTCATATCTTTTCCAAGCTCTAGTCTAGACCGGTCGAAGTCCTATGTCGCGTGGCCAAGGGAGGGTAGGTAGGTAGGTACGTTTTTATTATTATTATTATAATGTTTAAGAGATTTGATAGCGGGAACTATAACTGTTAAGGCTTTATCCCGAAACCGAAGAGGGAAGGAAGACAGGATAGGAGAAAAATGTATGGTATCATTCGTACATAGTGGCAATTAGGTACCAATGGGTAGGTACACACTGTGATTAATCTCTTATTGGAAGTGTATCACCTTTGTATCTTTAGAATATCTGATTATCCAGGGTACTTTCATCATGGCAAATCCTTTAGTACCTACACAAGTACTTATGTCTAGCAGTGTTATGATTCTGTTTGGACATAACTAACTCAACCTTTACTCTCATGGCAATGTAGGTTGTAACCTCTAATCTGAGTTAGAGTGTCATATATCAGTACTATTCCTAGCTCTATACATAGATACATAGGTCTGCAGTATGTATAGATATTGTAGAGTACTGTTCCTGGCTATAGGTTCGCATTGGATTGGTCTTAGAGCAGCGGTTCCCAACCTTGTACTTACCCGGATTTAATCTCACGTACCCCCCGCCGCCATCATAATGAGTACTGGGGGTACGCATACCTAGGTTGATGTGTACTATTACTACTGAGTTCTAGACACACTCAGTACTTTTGAAAAAATTCAATACTTTTTTTGTAAATTCAAAATTTGCTTGTGTCCGCCATTAAACAATTTTTTTTCTCGCGTACCCCTGGTTGAAAATCTCTGTCGTAGAGCACTGGGTATAGTTATAAGGTCTACAGTACCTATGTAGGACTGTAGGTATGTATATTGGATTAGTTGTAGAGTGTGTAGAGCGTGCTATTTAATATCTCGACTACGACATATTGATATGAGACCACTCACTCTTCAACTTGAACTTTGCAGTTCGCTCGGGATGTGCGGGAATGAATCACAATTCTTTTTCCAAATAAATCATCGTTCTTCTCTTCCTACTCATTTCTCCTTTTCGTTCCTCTCGGGCAGGAATCGTTCCCGCAACCTGGTAGGTACTTACAAGGTAGGGGCGCTACCTTACAAACTAACTAGGCTCTCTGACTGCTGACTTATTATTGAACTTAATGTGTGACATTAGGCCAGCCACGCACTATCAGGCAGACCTGATCAGGTCCACCTGTCAGGTCTACCTGATAATGTGTGTGCTCATTAGGTACCAAGTAGACCTGACAGGCGGACCTGATCAGGTGTACCCGTTTACCTGATAGTGAGTGGCTATGGCCTTTGAAAGTGATTGAAACGTACGTATAACTACATTACTTTTCAACTTTATATAATTCCTCTTGAAAGTCATTGAAACGTACGTATAATTTGAGTGCTAAACTGTCAAAGTAAAGCCAGCCACTCACTATCAGGTAGACCTGACAGGTACACCTGATCAGCTCCGCCTTTCAGGTCTACCTGATAGTGAGTGAGGGACTAAGACAAGGGGTTGGACAGTGGTACGTCTACCTTGTAAAGCGCCAGGTCGCGGGTTCTATTCGGCCCGGGGCGAACTATATCCCAAACCGATAAAGGTTCGTTCTCGGAACGGCTGGCTGGCTCTCTCCTATCCTGTTTTCCTTCTCTCTTCGATTTCGGGACGATAAGACCTTAACAGTTTTTTTTTTAATTTCTTCTCCTTCACCCCCAGGGGCAAGTTGGTAGCGTTCAACACACTCTGTCAACAGTATCAGACCAGTATCAAGCGAGATCCAGCGTACTCGGACTATCTGAATAAAATCGGACACATTTTCTTCGGTATACAACCGGCCCGTCCTGCAGCCCCCGCTGGTGGATTGTTTGGTAAGACAGCTTAATTTTAGGCCAGTCACTCGCTATTGTATCAAGCGAGATCCAGCGTACTCGGACTATCTGAATAAAATCGGACACATTTTCTTCGGTATACAACCGGCCCGTCCTGCAGCCCCTGCTGGTGGATTGTTTGGTAAGACAGCTTAATTTTAGGCTAGCCACTCGCTATCTCGGGTAGGGTAAGCAAGGTTCTTCTATGGTACTTCTTCAGAAGACACGTCAATTTAAAATTGCTACAAAAAGAGCTGTCACGAATGACCAGTGTTATTATAGGGTTAGGTTAAACACAAAAAGGATTTTTGTTTTTCATTGCCGTGGCTTCTGAATAATTGCCTTTGTTTCTTCTAAAATGTTTTATATTTTTGGTGAAATTAGAGAAGAGCCAGCCCATTTGGTAAATTGATTCCAATGCTAGTTTAACAAGGGCTGGGTGACAGGTATTTCAAATGAGCAATATTTTAAATGTGTTTTTTTGTAGGGACAGGTAACGGGCATAGGTACTATAAAATCCTATAAGGAATCAGTTCGTCTCTCACTATACAAAGGGGCGTAAGTCTCATTTTTTCGAACATTTACTGAACGAGAACGAACTTTTCGAATTAAAAAGAATATGATTTAAACCTGTCGATCGACATCGATTTAAATGGATCGTGGACAGTGAACACACCTTTAAACGATTCATGATAACACAAATTGCAGTAATTGATAATTCTATTTACTTAGGCATTTTATTATCATTATTTTCGTTTATTGCTCAGGCAAATAAAGCGGAGATAAAGCAAGTTGTAAGTACTCGATCTTTTGTCTATCAGATGTTGTTTTAATATGCGTGTTGTATATTTTCCAAGCTGTACTCAATTCGATTGTCACCAATTGTACTAACTGATGGTCTTTCATATTTCACAGGTTGTACTGATATCTTGTTTTATTTCACAGGTTGTACTCCAGTACCTCTGCTTACAGAACAAGGTGACAGCAAATCAGACGTTTGAGAACTACACCACACGACATCCAAATATTCAAACCCGGGGGCCCCCCTATTATCTACCCCTACTCAACTTTATATGGTTTCTTTTGAAAGTGATTGAAACGTACGTATAACTACATTACTTTTCAACTTTATATAATTCCTCTTGAAAGTCATTGAAACGTACGTATAATTAGAGTGCTAAACTGTCAAAGTAAAGCCAGCCACTCGCTATCAGGTAGACCTGACAGGTACACCTGATCAGCTCCGCCTTTCAGGTCTACCTCAGGCTGTTTAAGAATATAGGGTTAAAAAACCTGTGTTACTAAAAACCTTTGCATTTGCAGTTATACAGTGACTTTGAATTAGAACTCCTATCAAACAAATTAGAATAGAATATTCCTTGTTTATATTGCCAGAATGAGACGAAAAGTCCCTTTACTCCCGCAGTCTAAACAAGTTTCTTATACAATTTCCTATTTCTTTTCAGGCAATATTCTTTCCTCCATCATGAATAATCTGGAAGACAGCAATGATTTTGATGATGATGAAGACAACAGACCCCAGTCCTTGCGCAATTGAAAATACACACACTGGGACAATGGACCCCAATAATTTTGCAATTTAAAAAACCAGAAGATAACTCATCCTTCGGAAATTGGCCCAGAATCGTCCTAGAAGAAAAGTCAGTGAAAGCGTATTTTCAATACCTAAGCGTATTTTGTGATCGGAATAAGGAGTAAAATTTTACAGTTTACACTACCAACACTATATGGATGTGCGGGAATGAATCACAATTCTTTCTCCAAATGAATCATCGTTCTTCTCTTCCTACTCATTTCTCCTTTTCGTTCCTCTCCTCTTCTCCTGACTGCTGACTTACCTATTATTGAACTTAATGTGTGACATTAGGCCAGCCACGCACTATCAGGTAGACCTGATCAGGTCCACCTGATAATGTGTGTGCTCATTAGGTACCAAGTAGACCTGACAGGCGGACCTGATCAGGTGTACCCGTTTACTTGATAGTGAGTGGCTATGGCCGTAGCGTGACGTGCACTCGAGGGGATTCGGTCTTTTGTATTCAAAGCTTCTCATTCCATCAACTTTCTCGAGGGATCAGCAAATCCTACAGTTCACGTCGACCCGAGCTTGATATCATGACAACACCTAGATGTGGTCTTTCTGCTAAACAGTTCGGAGTTCAATCTGACACCCACCTTATCTTAGAGAGAGATATGAGACCACTCGCTCTTCAACTTGAGCTTTGCAGTTCGCTCGGGATGTGCGGGAATGAATCACAATTCTTTCTCCAAATAAATCATCGCTCTTCTCTTCCTACTCATTTCTCCTTTTCGTTCCTCTCCTCTTCTCCTGACTGCTGACTTATTAGTGAACTTAATGTGTGACATAACTACAGTTCACGTCGACCCGAGCTTGATATCATGACAACACCTAGATGTGGTCTTTCTGCTAAACAGTTCGGGGTTCAATCTGACACCCACCTTATCTTAGAGAGGGGGGAAGCTAATGGATTGCCGGAGCCTTACCTTTCTTTTCCAATTGTGGGCAATAAGAAGTAATCAGCACTGAATTTGCCAGTGGGTAGATCTTGTGACGCCCCAGTGGCGTGGGTTAAAGTGACGCAGGTAGAGGTAGTACTAGCCCACCTCTGTGGCCGAGTGGTCAAAAGCATTGACTCTCAACCTGGAGGTGCTGGGTTCGAATCCCGGCCAGGGCAGAAATTTTCTAACCAAACTTTTCCGTACTTGGAAAGGACTGGATGTAAAAGAATGTGCCCTGAAGTAATGCGAAAGCCCCCAGTGGCGTGGGTTAAAGTGACGCAGGTAGAGGTAGTACTAGCCCACCTCTGTGGCCGAGTGGTCAAAAGCATTGACTCTCAACCCGGAGGTGCTGGGTTCAAATCCCGGCCAGGGCGGAAATTTCTAACAAAACTTTTCCGTACTTGGATAGGAATGGATGTAAAAGAATGTGCCTGGAAGTAATGCGAAAGCGGTGCTAAGGTATAATCTTTTAAATCAAAACTAAAACGAAAAAAGGTCTTAATCTTTCCTTGTAAGTACGAGGCATAGGGGTCAAAGTTTTTTCTATTTTGCCTGTTTATAGCCAGGAAGCAATCAGTAACAAACAAGCATAACATAATTTATAAGTTCGAAAAAAAAAAAATTTCTTTTTCTTCACCTATTCCCATGTACAGACGGGGTCGGCGTTTTTCGTCAGCCTCTCA
>NW_007381553.1:16089-21306 GCF_000475195.1 Diaphorina citri | reverse complement strand
GATTTCCATGACAAAGAATAGATTCTCACATGATTTGAGAAGTAAATATTCTGAAATTATGTATGGAACAATAATCAGGCAAAAAACTCCTTGAATCCTTCTGATTGGTTCAAAGGTGTTCGCATTTTTTGTAAACACTTTTATAATAAAAAGTATTTTTCGTTAATAAAGTATGTACAATTGTACATTGGTAACCCCTTTCAGCTAAGCTGGTGTTGGGTTACAAGTAAAATATAAATAATAGAAATTCCTTCCTTCGAAAACGCTGATCTAATTTATGGTTTTATAATTCTTTTTGATTTCAGACATCGACGTTCTCGTGAGTCTGAATCAAAGCGGCAGCGGAGACTCGAGTGCGGCGGGCAGCACAGGGGCCAGCGGTGCCAACACAAGTGGCGGGGGAGGAAGCTCGTCTCGGGCGAAATCCTCGGGCTCGGGCCAGGGGGGGTATTTATAAAAATTGGGTATTTTCCCGGGTAAATACCCAGGGTATTTACCCCAAAAATAAGTACCCGGGTATTTACCCATCACTAGGCTCAACACTCGACACCCTCGTGGGTGATCTCTTCATCAGGCCAGTCACTTACTATCAGGTAGACCTGACGACAGGTGCGCCTGATCAGTTCTACCTGATAGTGTGTGTTCTCATCATGTATCAGGTAGACCTGATCAGGTTTACCTATCAGGTAGTGTCAGGTCTACCTGATAGTGTGTGTTCTCATCATGTATCAGGTAGACCTGATCAGGTTTACCTGTCAGGTAGTGTCAGCTCTACCTGATAGTGTGTGATCTCTTCATTAGAGGTGTAACACCACTGTAAAATTGCCAAGGTCTTGTGGCGGGGTTTTGCTCTCTTAGCCCAGCAGTTACAATTGACACATAATAAAAGACATACTCTTCATTAGAGGTGTAACACCACTGTAAAATTGCCAAGGTCTTGTGGCGGGGTTTTGCTCTCTTAGCCCAGCAGTTACAATTGACATTATAATAAAAGACATTGTACATTTCTAGTGCTAAACTTCATACTCTGAGGCTTAGGCCAGCCACTCACCAGCAGGTCCGTCTGCCAGGTCTACCTGATGAGCACACATACTATCAGGTAGACCTGACAGGCGGACCTGATCAGGTGTACCTGTCAGGTCTACCTGATAGTGAATGGCTGACCTTAGGTGTAGGGGCATCATCGAATCTTCCTTTTCAGGAAACCTGATAGTGAATGGCTGACCTTAGGTGTAGGGGCATCATCGAATCTTCCTTTTCAGGAAATGAATGAATTTGATGGCACCACAACCTGATAGTGAATGGCTGACCTTAGGTGTAGGGGCATCATCGAATCTTCCTTTTCAGGAAATGAATGAATTTGATGGCACCACATTCGTTCTCTTTTGACAAAATTTTTGATGGCAAAGTCGAGGAAATCAGGCTGTATCTCGTAAAATATTGGTGTAAAAAAGAAGTGGATACAACTTTCGGAATTTTTTGATACTGGCTTGTTACAAGCGCATATTTCGTGAAAAATCATGTTCTCTTTTGACAAGATTTTTGATGGCAAATTCGAGGAAATCAGGCTGTATCTCGTAAAATATTGGTGTAAAAAAAAGTGGATACAACTTTCGAAATTTTCTGATATTGGCTTGTTACAAGCGCATATTTCGTGAACCATCATTCCTAGAACCCTTACATGTACACCGATCGATTTCTCGTGAAAAGTTACATAGGAAACACTCCTTGGTCATCTTAAATACTCTAATGGAAACTCTTGTTGAAAAAAAAAATCATGTTGAAATATTTGGAGATATCACAGAGAGGAGAGAGGGAGCAGAGAGAACCTTCCAGTCTGAAAGCAGAAGAGAGAATGAGCTCTGACAAAAATCTAGGTCTGAAGAAACCTCCCCTTGACCCCCTACTACCAAAAACCATGTAGGGGGTCAGGGGAAATGTAGGGGGTTGAGGAGAGGATTCTCCTACATTTTGACCATAGGTTTGAAGTTTGGACTTAATTTACTCATTTCCCCTTCATTTTCATTAAGTCGACATCGGTGGAAAGTCCTCTCATGCGATTCATTCGTCTGTGATACGCGTCACCTATTTCGCGGTATCTGCGGTTTGGTTCGCGTATCCGCGTTTTTGTGTATCGCGGTATCGCGCGGTTTGTGCGCGGTATCCCGCGGTTTGTTTCGCGGTATTCCGTTGTCGCGGTATCCCGCGGTGTGTTCGCGGTATTCGCGTTTGTTGCGGCGGTATCCGCTTTGTTCCGTAAATCCGCGGTTGTTGCTCGCGGTATACGCGGTGCTGGTTCGCGGCGTATCCGCGCGGTTTGTTCGCGATAGATTCGCAGTTATGAGTTTCGGATCTGCAGGCAAACGCAGATTTTTTTCGCGAGGCTTTTTTTTACCCCAACGCAAATAATTGACGTTATTTTAGATTTCTTTGGAGAGATTTAACAGTTTCCCTTATCTTTTTCATGCCCATTTTTGGATTTTCCATGCACAAAGAATAGATTCTCACATGATGTGAAGAAGTAAATATTCGTGGAATTATGTATGGAACAATAATCAGGCAAAAAACTCCTTGAATCACTTCTGACTTTGGTTCACAAGGGTCGCATTTTTTGTAAAACACTTCTTGATAATAAAAAGCTATTTTCGCTAATAATGAAGTATGTACCAATTGTACATTGGTAACCCCTTCTCAGCTAAGCTGGTGCTTAGGTTACAAGTAAGAATATAAATAATGAAGAAATTCGCTTCCTCGAAAACGCGACCATTTATGGTTGTATACATTCTTGTTGATTGATTTCAGACACTCGAAGTCTCTCGTGAGTCTGAATCAAAAGCGGACGAGCGGAGACTTCGAGTGCCGGCGGGCAGCACAGGGGCCAGCGGAGGGGCGCAGTGCCAACCACAATGTGCGGGAGAGCGAAGCCTCGTCTACGGGCGGAAATCCCGTCTGGGCTCGGGCCACGGGGAATCTGAGTCGGCGGGCCGGGAGCCTCGAGCCGCCTAGACTCTGAGCAAGGCGGGGCAGAGGATGGAACGGGCGCGGGCGAAGACAACGCCCCGCTCTTCTACTGTCCCGGCAAGCAGGGATTCTATTCGCCCCGCCAGGGGAAAGGTGAGAATAATGGATTTTTTTTGTCAGCTCCCTGACAAGAGGATATTTTTATTTATTTTTTTATTTTATTTTATTTTATTTTTTTTTTTTTAATAACTAAGCAAGATTTGTTGTAAACATTATGACGTATTGTACTATGTTAAATCCAAAAAATACACGAGACCTTGTTTAGACTGCTGGGGTAAAGGGACTTTTTAGTCTTATTCAAGCAGGATAAACAAGGTAAGTATACAGGGTTTATAGTTTATACGCGACCTGGAAAAACTGGAAAACCTGGAATAGTCATGGAATCTGAAAATCGACCAAAAAGTCATGGAATATCGTGAAAATTTAAAGAAAACCTGGAAAAGTCATGGAATTTGCCACCCGGTCAAAAATTAAAAATGTTCAAATTAAATATCAAGTTTTTTTTTCTCGGCTGCGGCGCATTCCCTCTCATATTCATTGACGTTCCGCATATTGCATTTTTTTTTTATGAAGGGGTAATCTTACTGATTTTTAAGTACCTCCACCCTTATTTTGCTGGGGAAAAGCGTATAAACTCTGGTATATTCTATATTATCTATTCTGTTCAGATTATACTCATGTCAAGGAACGAAGTAAAAAAGACGATGGTTGACTGCGGTTCAGGACGAGCGAGCCAATTTATTTAACATGGCTAGAGCTAGAGACCATCACCCCGGTGTATAGCAGATATAAAAAGATATCTTTTCTTTATTCTGCTATTGCCATTCGGCGAAAGCTAAAGCCGCTAAAACAACAACAACAACAACCAACAAAAACAACAACAACAACAACAACGATTTGATTTGATTGATTGAAAAAAAAAAATGTTTTTAACCTTATTCTACTCTGCGTCTCTCTGTTCCCCAGCCTCGTACGAACGTATCAACGCGTTTCGCAACACGGGCCGTATCCTCGGCCTGTGTCTCCTGCAGAACGAGCTCTGCCCTCTGTTCCTGAACCGACATGTGATCAAGTACATCCTGGGCAGACCCATCCGGTTCCATGACCTCGCTTTCTTCGATCCGGTGATGTACGAGTCGCTCCGACAGCTCGTGGTGGATTCGGAGAACAAAAACCTGACCAGCCTGTTTTCGGTGCTCGATTTGAACTTTAGGTGAGTCGAGGAGAAAAATCTGAAACTGGAAAAAAAAGATTAATTTTAATTTTATTTTTTAAAAAGGTGAGGACCCAAGTGGTCTGTGTCGTAGCATACCCATCGTTGTTCCATAAAACCCATAGGTAAAAATAATATACCGAGGGGTTGGGTAAGGTAGGGGGGGCGTGAAAAAATGAGAAAATCCCCAAAGGGTCGCCATGCAAAAAAGTTTGAGAACCACTGGTCTAGAAGTTGCACTCGGATGTATAAAGTTAGCCAAATGGGGTTTCTAATAACTTCTAATCTACAGCTTTGACATGGACTTAATAGATTTGTAAACACATTAGGACTATTTCTTCTTATGCCCCAGCCTCTCAGCCTTCCCTTAGCGTGACACCCCGTACCGTGTACACACTGTATATATATATTATTGTTTTTCAAATTTTGATTTTTGCTGTTCTAGAAATAAATAATTTAAACATTAAATAAATAAAATGACCTCGCTTTCTTCGATCCGGTGATGTACGAATCCCTACGACAGCTCGTGGTGGATTCGGAGAACAAAAACCTGACCAGCCTGTTCTCGGTGCTCGATTTGAACTTTAGGTGAGTCGAGGAGAAAAATCTGAAACTGAAAAAAAAAAAGATTAATTTTATTCTTATTTTTTAAAAGGAATATTACTTTCTTATTATTTACCCTGTTCAATCTTGTGATGAGAAATAAGAGAAAGTAAATTAATAAAATAATAATAACTCTAGGTACTTTGTGTAAGTTTTCTCTTAGGAGAGACATAATAATAGGTACCTATGCTCTTTGTTGAAAGCTGGTCAAAGCACAAAATTATTGCCTGTCATTCAAGGTACATGAAAAAGGTACCTAGTAGGTAATTTACGCAAATTCAAAAATCCGTTTAATTTGGGGCTACAGGTAAATACTTATTCTCAGTTAAAAAAAAAAAAAAAAAAAAAAAAAAAAAAAAAAAAGGCAGGAAAAAGAAAAC
>NW_007381553.1:13633-15766 GCF_000475195.1 Diaphorina citri | reverse complement strand
TGTCTGGCTAGGGGACGTTAAACAGAGAGAAGACTAGCGTCTGGCTGTGGGACTATAAACAGGGAGGAGAACAGCTAACCCTAACCAGCCTAGCAAGCTGGCAGTTCCTCAAAGGGTTCTCTCTGTTTTTAAAGACCAAGTACAAGTCCTCACGATGGTTGATTGCGGTTCAGGACGAGCGAGCCAAATTAACATGGCTAGAGCTAGAGACCATCACCCCGGTGTATAGCAGATACAAAAAGACATCTTTTCTTTATTCTGCTATCGCCATTCGGCGAAAGCTAAAGCCGTTACAACAACAACAACAACAACAACAACACTTTGTTACGAGAATAGAAAATATCCTTGATCCCTACAGTCTAAAGCCGGCCATTCACCATCACGTGGACCTAACAGGTCGCCTCAGAGACTTATTATGGCTGCCATACACTATCAGGTAAACCTGTCTAGCTGACAGTGAATGGCCGGCCTCATTGTAAAGTCTAGTACCCACCGAAAACTTTTGTTTGGCAACCTATGCGCAATTGTTGCGAAACAAATGTTTCAAATGTTGAGCAACTTAAGTACAAATAAATCGTATAGCGTCTTTACCGGACTTGACAATTTCGAATCAAATTGATCCCAAGGGTAAGGTAAACCTAGAGTACCAAGACCCTGTTTAATTTTGAGAGAAAACTAGAGTGATGTTACTAGTTCAGGGTCAAAGATCAGACTGACTTCATTTCTTTAAAACTGACTGACAGCACATACTAAGATGGCGAGTTAGCCACTATCAAACAGACCCTTCTTGACAAATGGAGTGTGCCTGAAAGCATGTGATGTATCCCAATCCACTCCACCCCCAATTACTCATGTGCTTTTTTCCATTATTCCACGCAGGCTATCCGAGCGGGCATATTCGACGTGGTGCCAGCCTCGTGTCTCGAGAACCTGACACCGGAAGACTTCCGTCTCCTCCTGAACGGAGTGGGTGATATTAACGTGACCGTTCTCATATCGTACACCTCGTTCATTGACGAGAGTGGCGAACCATCTGAACGACCACGGGCAATATTCTATTCTACCTACATATGTACATTGTATATCTTGTGTTCTCTTTCAGTAATAATATGTGTAGAATAGAATATACTTTGTTTATCCTGCCAGAATGAGACTGAAAAGTCCCTTTACTCCCGCAGTCTAAACAAGGTCCTATATATGTATTTCATACGTAAAGTTTACAGATAAGTATATAAACCTTGCTTAACTTCAAAAAAAAAGAGAGAAAAAAAAGTGTGTACAGATACTTTCTCTCAAAATAACCCTAGTGTTTATCTTGGGTTCTGAATAACCCTAGTGTTTATCTTGTGTTCTGTTTCAGTATTGATATGTGTACAGATACTTTCTCTCAAAATAACCCTAGTGTTTATCTTGTGTTCCATTTCAGTATTGATATGTGTACAGATACTTTCTCTCAAACTAACCCTAGTGTTTATCTTGTGTTCCATTTCAGTATTGATATGTGTACAGAAGAAGGAGGAGGCAGTATAGAACTCGTACCAGGGGGTCGGGATCTAGAAGTCACGTCCAGTAATGTGTATGACTATGTGAGGAAGTACGCTGAGACCCGGATGTTCAAGTCGCAAGTCAAAGCTATTGAGGTAAGACACTTTGTTACCTGTCTGGCTAGGGGACGTTAAACAGAGAGAAGACTAGCGTCTGGCTGTGGGACTATATACAGGGAGGAGAACAGCTAACCCTAACCAGCCTAGCAAGCTGGCAGTTCCTCAAAGGGTTCTCTCTGTTTTTAAAGACCAAGTACAAGTCCTCACGATGGTTGATTGCGGTTCAGGACGAGCGAGCCAAATTAACATGGCTAGAGCTAGAGACCATCACCCCGGTGTATAGCAGATACAAAAAGATATCTTTTCTTTATTCTGCTATCGCCATTCGGCGAAAGCTAAAGCCGCTACAACAACAACAACTGAACTGAAGTCCATTGACTAGTTTGACGTATTTCAAATCCAAAGCTTTTCGCACGAGAACTTTGAGCGTTTTCTCGAAGAAGTGGTCCAACTCTTCTCGAGTCAAATCGGTAGACAGGAATTCAGCTAGAGGAGTGAAGAGGTCACCCTGGTCTATTTCGTCCTCGTC
>NW_007381553.1:8283-13336 GCF_000475195.1 Diaphorina citri | reverse complement strand
GGTCTGAAGAAACCTCCCCTTGACCCCCTACTACCAAAAACCATGTAGGGGGTCAGGGGAAATGTATATGTAATATGTAATGGGAAAATATAAATAACTACAAAGATTTAGCGTACGTGAGTGAATGAGTTTATCGGGTGGCTTTCATATATATTTTTATAAAGTAACATACATATAATTAGGTACATTTGATATATTTTTATTTCTGAAATTCTTAACTACAGCGCAAAATGTTGATAACGGAGTATGAAAGAGACCTGATTGAGACGCCCCTCCCTTAATCCGACTTTCTACCTAACAGTATAAAGGGGAAAAAAAGGAATTTTAATTGTGTTAAGCATAAATGCTTGTCACAAATGTCGTTCCCTGTTTAATGCACTACGCTAAATTTCATGACTTGACTTGGACTCGAACCACCAACCTCCAGATCCGAAGTCCACCGCGCTAACCAGTACACCACTGAGGTTGGTTACGTTTCCAATGTGAGACTAGCCTTATCGTTCCGTAATCGAAGACAGAAGGAGGGCAGGGTCGAAAGAAGCTAGCCTTTACGAGAACAAACTAGAATGGCTATAAAGACATATTGGTCAAGACAGGGTTATCCCGGTGGAGAAGATGACGCACCTGGAACGCATGGACCTGGTAAGATTCGAATATCCTGTTAATTTATCACTAGCCAGGGCTGAAACTTTTTCGCAAAAATTATCCCCCCTCAGAAAAAAAAAAAAATAATAATAATCGCGCGTATACGTTTCCAATGTAAAGGGAAAAAAAGGAATTTTAATTGTGTTGATCATAAATGCTTGTCACAAATGTCGTTCCCTGCTTAATACACTACGCTAAATTTCATGACTTGACTTGGACTCGAACCACCAACCTCCAGATCCGAAGTCCACCGCGCTAACCAGTACACCACTGAGGTTGGTTACGTTTCCTTATCGTTCCGTAATCGAAGACAGAAGGGGGGCAGGGTCGAAAAAAGCTAGCCTTTACGAGAACAAACTAGAATGGCTATATTGGTCAAGACAGGGTTATCCCCTTTCCAAAGTTATTTCAATTCAATTTACTGATGAAAATTTCTCTCCCCCGTCAGGTTTACTTCTGGACCGGTTCGCCGGCGTTGCCCGCCTCGGAGGACGGGTTCCAGCCTATGCCATCCGTCACCATTCGCCCGGCGGACGATGCCCATCTGCCCACCGCCAACACGTGCATCTCTCGTCTCTACATCCCCCTGTACTCGAGTAGAGCTACGCTACGCCACAAGCTACTCCTGGCTATCAAGACGAAGAACTTCGGCTTCGTGTAGAGAGGAACTTCAAAAGAAGGACGGACTTCACTGGATGCACTTCGACTTCTGAAAGAAGGGACTCTGGCTATCAAGACGAAGAACTTCGGCTTCGTGTAGAGAGGAACTTCAAAAGAAGGAAGGACTTCATTGGATGCACTTCGACTTCTGAGCAAGCTACTCCTGGCTATCAAGACGAAGAACTTCGGCTTCGTGTAGAGAGGAACTTCAAAAGAAGGAAGGACTTCATTGGATGCACTTTGACTTCTGAGAGAAGGGACTTTAATGATTGTGATAGGCACTTTGTTAGTGTTCAAAAGAAGGTAATATGAGACATTTGGACACAAATTGGCAAAGAGCAATGCATTATTGGCAAAGACCGATGCATTTTGCCATTAAGATGAAGAACTTTGGATTCTTGTAGAGAGAAACTCCTGATAGAAGGGACTTGGGTTCTTCCTTGGTAATTGTGATAGGAACTTTGTTAGTGTTCAAAAGAAGGTAATATGAGACATTTGGACACAAATTGGCAAACAGCAATGCATTATTGGCAAAGCCGATGCATTTTGCCATTAAGATGAAGAACTTTGGATTCGTGTAAAGGGACTCCAAAAGAAGGAAGGACTTCATTGGAGGTTCTTTCTAAGTGATTGTGATAGGCACTTTGTTCGTGTTCAAAAGAAGGTAGTATAAGACACAAATTGGCAAAGACCTATTTATTTGACAGAAGATATCCGATGCAAATTCGATATTACCACGATGAACTCTGGATTCGAGGGAAGGAACTTTAGAATTCGTTGTAGACAGAACAAATCGAAGGTTTGAAAGAGGACAGGATAGGAGTAAGCCAGCCGTTCCGAGAACGAACTTTATCCGTTCAGGATAAAATCCGCCCCGGGTGGGAATCGCCCGACCTAGCGCTTACGCATTAGCCTCCAAGCTAGGCTGGCAATTAGAAAGGACTTTCGAATTCTTTTGTAAAAAAAAAGGAAGAAAGAGAATTCGTCATAGAGACATTCTCCCTTGGTGATAAGGTGTTTGATAGGTGAACTGTTGTTATTACTATTAAGTATTGTACATATTATAATTTAAAAAATTGGCATAGGAAAGGAAAAATTGAAATGTTTTTCCCCCCTTTAAAATGAAATTGTTTCTTCCCAATTCCTGAAAGAGATTGGTTTCGGGGTAGCTAGCATTCGTCTATCAACAAAAATGCTTCTTTTTTTTATATAGAAAATCCCGCACATCGGGGTTTCTCTCACGGTTTTTATTCTGTGAACGTGATTTTTTCTGCGAAATTCAATAATGACTAAATTTTTATTGATTAAAACTGTAAAATATTTAACTTTTTTTTTTTTTTTTTTTTTTTAGGAAAGTGATTTTTTAGGTGCTCTAAATTTTTTTTTTTTTTTTTTTTTTTTTTTTAGGAAAGTGACTTAATATTTTGACGTGACGTTGGCACCAAATTTCCATTCGTAGCTATCTATCGAGGTGTGTCAGCCATACAAACTTAAACCGAGGTAATGGTTTTAGAATTCAAGACATCAACAATCTACGAGTATTCTTCCCTGAAAATACTTACGCAGCGCCTATGAACAGACTTGAGTTTGAAGCTCCTAAATATTGGCGTTTTTTTTTTTTTCTTACATCAATTTAATTTGTAAATAATCCACTACCTATTATCTAATATTTAAGTAGTACCCTATTGTAAGTTTTTAATTATTATTCTTACTTGTAATGATTATTTTCTTGAGTGATATTACATTTTTGTAAATTGATACCTATTAAATAAAAACTTCTTGTTTTATTAATTTAGTTTGGACTATTTTTCATACCCTAGAAATGTAGAAATCAAGCAAGATTGGTATCCATCTAGGTGTGTCAGCCATACCAACTTAAACCGAGGTAATGGTTTTAGAATTTTATTCAAGACATCAACAATCTACGAGTACCTATTCTTCCCTGAAAATACCTACGCAGCGCCTATGAACAGACTTGAGTTTGAAGCTCCTCAATATTGGCGTTTTTTTTTTTTCTTACATCAATTTAATTTGTAAATAATCCACTACGGTATCCATCTAGGTGTGTCAGCCATACCAACTTAAACCGAGGTAATGGTTTTAGAATTTTATTCAAGACATCAACAATCTACGAGTATTCTTCCCTGAAAATACCTACGCAGCGCCTATGAACAGACTTGAGTTTGAAGCTCCTAAATATTGGCGTTTTTTTTTTCTTACATCAATTTAATTTGTAAATAATCCACTATTATCTAATATTTAAGTAGTACCCTATTGTAAGTTTTTAATTATTATTCTTACTTGTAATGATTATTTTCTTGAGTGATATTACATTTTTGTAAATTGATACCTATTAAATAAAAAACTTCTTGTTTTATTAATTTAGTTTGGACTATTTCATACCCATACCCTAGAAATGTAGAAATCAAGCAAGATTTATGTGAAGCACTTACCTACCTATCACTTTTTAAAGTGGTTGGATGGAAGAGCAGTGATTCCCGGGCGTAAGGGACCCCATAGGGTTTACATTTGGGAGGTCCAAATGTAGTAATGTATTGAAAGTGCTGCTTAAATTTTTACCTCTTTTAATGAGATAACTTTAACATGAGGTCTTATCACCCCCAAAATCAAAGAGCGAAGTTTCTTGAGTGATATTACATTTTTGTAAATTGATACCTATTAAATAAAAACTTCTTGTTTTATTAATTTAGTTTGGACTATTTCATACCCTAGAAATGTAGAAATCAAGCAAGATTTATGTGAAGCACTTACCTACCTATCACTTTTTAGTGGTTGGGTGGAAGAGCGGTGATTCCCGGGCGTAAGGGATCCCATAGGGTTTACATTTGGGAGGCCCAAATGTAGTAATGTATTAAAAGTGCTGCTTAAATGTTTACCTCTTTTTTAATGAGGCAACTTTAACATGAGGTCTTATCACCCCCAAAATCAAAGAGCGAAAGAGGACAGGATTGGAGAAAGCCAGCTGTTCCCGAGAACGAACCTTGCCTGTTTAGGATAAAGCTCGCCCCGGGCAGGAATCGAACCCGCGACCTAGCGCTTACAAGGCAGGAAGAAACTCAGGAAGGTTTTTAGGAGCACCCTGTTTATTTTCCGTTCAGTTGTTGAAATGGTTGCATAACCAAAAGTTTCACGGCGGTACAATTTTATGAGCATCGTGTTTAACAGGCTTCATTACCAACCGAAATTTTGCTTTCTAGCTATACGATGTAATTTTGTAATGAGTATCGGAATGGTCCACATAAAATGTGTGAAAATTTCCGTTTTGGGATCCTTTGAATATATCGTCGCTGCCAAAGTCACACCGCCTATCTCATTTTTTGCAACTTTACAGGAGCAAGTAAAAACTGTACTGTAAATCAAAAACTACATTGTTTTGGATTTTTTTGAAAGAAATCATTATTTTAAGATACCCACTGTATATTTTTAGTAACATTAAGCTATTAAAGAGCACCGTTAAGTAGTTAGAGAAGATAGGCGGTGTTACAGGCTATTTTGGCCAAAAGGGTAGGGAGATGGGCGCTGTTTCATCCACATTTATGTACCTACAACGATAGAGACTTGTAATGTTAAAATCCTAATCATCAAGGAAATAGCTTACTAATCGTTCCGATTAAATAACAAGAATAATGATTTCTTTTATTTCAAATGTAAAAAAATAAAACTTTATTAAGAAGTGCGAGTATTAATTATACCTACCCCCCGGGGGCTTCGCGTGTTCGCTACGCGG
>NW_007381553.1:0-4636 GCF_000475195.1 Diaphorina citri | reverse complement strand
AAAAAAATCGTGTCGTGTGTAGTGGGAACGCTCTCGTTTAAATTACATTGCCTACAAGGACGTTTTGTGTAGTTCGGGAAAAAAAATCATGTCGTGTGTAGTAGGAACGCTCTCGTTTTAAATTACATTGCCTACAAGGACATTTTGTGTAGTTTGGAAAAAAAAGTGTGTGTTGTTGTTGTTGTAGCGGCTTTAGCTTTCGCCGAATGGCGATAGCAGAATAAAGAAAAGATGTCTTTTGTATCTGTTATACACCGGGGTGATGTTCTCTAGCTCTAGCCATGTTAATTTGGCTGGCTCGTCCTGAACCGCAGTCAACCATCGTGAGGACTTGTGCTTGGTCTTTAAAAGCAGAGAGAACCCTTTGAGGAACTGCCAGCTTGCTAGGCTGGTTAGGTTTAGCTGTTCTCCTCCCTGTTTATAGTCCCACAGCCAGACGCTAGTCTTCTCTCTGTTTAATGTCCCCTAGCCAGACTGCTACCAGTCCTCACGATGGTTGACTGCGGTTCAGGACGAGCGAGCCAATTTAACATGGCTAGAGCTAGAGACCATCACCCCGGTGTATAGCAGATACAAAAAGACATCTTTTCTTTATTCTGCTATCGCCATTCGGCGAAAGCTAAAGCCGCTACAACAACAACAACACTTTGTTACGAGATTAGAAAATATCCTTGATCCCTACAGTCTAAAGCCGGCCATTCACCATCACGTGGACCTAACAGGTCGCCTCAGAGACTTATTATGGCTGCCATACACTATCAGGTAAACCTGTCTACCTGACAGTGAATGGCCGGCCTCATTGTAAAGTCTAGTACCCACCGGAAACTTTTGTGTGGCAACATATGCGCAATTGTTGCGAAACAAATGTTTCAAATGTTGAGCAACTTAAGTACAGATAAATCGTATAGCGTCTTTACCGGACTTGACAATTTCGAATCAAATTGATCCCAAGGGTAAGGTAAACCTAGAGTACCAAGACCCTGTTTAATTTTGAGAGAAAACTAGAGTGATGTTACTAGTTCAGGGTCAAAGATCAGACTGACTTCATTTCTTTAAAACTGACTGACAGCACATACTAAGATGGCGAGTTAGCCACTATCAAACAGATCCTTCTTGACAAATGGAGTGTGCCTGAAAGCATGTGATGTATCCCAATCCACTCCACCCCCAATTACTCATGTGCTTGCTCCCATTATTCCACACAGGCTATCCGAGCGGGTATATTCGACGTGGTGCCAGCCTCGTGTCTCGAGAACCTGACACCGGAAGACTTCCGTCTCCTCCTGAACGGAGTGGGTGACATTAACGTGACCGTTCTCATATCGTACACCTCGTTCATTGACGAGAGTGGCGAACCTTCTGAACGCCTGATCAAGTTCAAGCGATGGCTGTGGAGTATAGTGGAGAAGATGACGCACCTGGAACGCATGGACCTGGTAAGATTCGAATATCCTGTTAATTTATCACTAGCCAGGGCTGAAACTTTTTTTCACAAATGTCGTTCCCTGCTTAATACACTACGCTAAATTTCATGACTTGACTTGGACTCGAACTACCAACCTCCAGATCCGAAGTCCACCAGATCCGAACCAGCACACCACTGAGGTTGGTTACGTTCCCAATGTGAGACTAGCCTTATCGTTCCGAAATCGAAGACAGAAGGAGGGCAGGGTCGAAAAAAGCTAGCCTTTACGAGAACAAACTAGAATGGCTATATTGGTCAAGACAGGGTTATCCCCTTTCCAAAGTTATTTCAATTCAATTTACTGATGAAAATTTCTCTCCCCCGTCAGGTTTACTTCTGGACCGGTTCGCCGGCGTTGCCCGCCTCGGAGGACGGGTTCCAGCCTATGCCATCCGTCACCATTCGCCCGGCGGACGATGCCCATCTGCCCACCGCCAACACGTGCATCTCTCGTCTCTACATCCCCCTGTACTCGAGTAGAGCTACGCTACGCCACAAGCTACTCCTGGCTATCAAGACGAAGAACTTCGGCTTCGTGTAGAGAGGAACTTCAAAAGAAGGAAGGACTTCATTGGATGCACTTTGACTTCTGAGAGAAGGGACTTTAATGATTGTGATAGGCACTTCGTTAGTGTTCAAAAGAAGGTAATATGAGACATTTGGACACAAATTGGCAAAGAGCAATGCATTATTGGCAAAGACCGATGCATTTTGCCATTAAGACGAAGAACTTTGGATTTGTGTAGAGAGAAACTCCTGAGAGAAGGGACTTGGGTTCTTCCTTGGTAATTGTGATAGGAACTTTGTTAGTGTTCAAAAGAAGGTAATATGAGACATTTGGACACAAATTGGCAAAGACCTTTAGAGAGAAACTTCTGAAAGGGACACAATTTGGCAGAGACCGATGCATTTCGCCATCAAGATGAAGAACTTTGGATTCGTGTAAAGGGACTCCAAAAGAAGGAAGGTCTTCATTGGAGGTTCTTTCTAAGTGATTGTGATAGGCACTTTGTTCATGTTCAAAAGAAGGTAGTATAAGACACAAATTGGCAAAGACCTATTTATTTGACAGAAGATATCCGATGCAAATTCGATATTACCACGATGAACTTTGGATTCGAGGGAAGGAACTTTAGAATTCGTTGTAGAGAGAACAAATCGAAGGTTTTATCTCGGCATCGAGAAAGAGGACAGGATAGGAGTAAGCCAGCCGTTTCGAGAACGAACTTTATCCGTTCAGGATAAAATCCGCCCCGGGTGGGAATCGCCCGACCTAGCGCTTGCGCATTACCCTCCAAGCTAGGCTGGCAATTAGGAAGGACTTTCGAATTCTTTTGTAAAAAAAGGAAGAGAATTCGTCATGGAGAAATTCTCCCTTGGTGATAAGGTGTTTGATAGGTGAACTGTTGTTATTTCTATTAAGTATTGTACATATTATAATTTAAAAAATTGGCATAAAGACTACAAACTACATAGAAACAAAATTCAGTGTGCAACCATTAGCTAGCAAAGGAGCTCAAGACCCCTCAAAAAAAAACAGGGTTGAATTGTTATTGTACTGTTTTCTTGTCTCAAATTTCAATCTTCCCTCTTAGAATTACTTACTTACCATGGTTTGTTTGTTTGTTTGTTTGTTTTTTTTTTTTTTTTTTTTTTTTTAAGTAAGGGTACTTAAAAGTCAGATCAGACTACAAACTACATAAAACCAAAATTCAGTGTGCAACCATTAGCAAAGGAGCTCAAGACCCCTCAAAAAAAAAGTCCTCACAGGGCTGAATTGTTATTGTACTGTTTTCTTGTTTCAAATTTCAATCTTCCCTCTTAGAATTACTTACTTACCATGGTTTGTTTTTTTTTTATTTTTTTAAGTAAGAAAAGTAAGTAATTCAATTCCTAAAATAGAGATTATTTTTAGAGATCAAAACTTAGTTATTACTTTACAATCCAAGTATCATAAAGCGGAGTTATCACAGGACCTACATAATTGTTTTTAGGGGAAACTAAAGTTTGGGAAGTATTATTTTCTAGCTGAAGTCAAGTTGTGGGTGTCTTCTGTGTACACTGTACCTACCTATGTTACAATGTATAATTTTGAAGAAAGACATGAATTCCCTCCTCCCATTCTGTGGTCCTAACTTGAAAATTTAGGACCTGAAAAATTCATGGCATTTACATTTTGAAGAAAGAGTAGAAACTAAGAAGTACCTACAACCCACCTACTAAGTAGGTAGACGTAGGTACTTACATAGTGCATACTACATACATACCTAGCTACCTACCTACTAAAAACCAAATAGGTACCTACCACCAAAGTTGATGGAGAAGAACTTAAAGTCAGTGTACTTGAATTTTATTAGGTTTACTACTTAAGTACTTAACAGAATTGAGATTGATAGGTAGTGTAAGTATAACTCGTATTTGCCCAAGTAGTACATGAAATGCATATTTTAAGTAGTAGCTTTTAAAGTGTTGAGTACCTACTAGTGTGATTGGAAAAACCAACTTCCAGATGAACCAACAAGGTCAAAAGTAAGAATTTTACATTGTACTTAATTCTAGTTCTAGAGTAATCTAGAGATAGGAATTGCTAGACTGGATCCATTGTTTATAGTGGAAAACCACCTTGGACTATTCAGACGGTCTGAGACTGTCAGATGAACCAACAAGGTCAAAAGTAACAATTTTACATTGTACTTAATTCTAGTTCTAGAGTAAGTAATCTAGAGATAGGAATTGCTAGACTGGATCCATTGTTTATAGTGGAAAACCACCTTGGACTATTCAGACGGTCTGAGACTGTTACTCCCGAGACCACTTTTAACCTTCTCAGAGACCCCCCACTGACCCACAGTCCTGTTGGGAACCAATATCCTAACTAAAGCGTGTTTATAGCTATCGAGATAGTCACACCGAATGTCCAAATTGATGCATACTAATTTACTAATCATAAGTCTGACATGAGATAAATTTGGTTTGGATGTAAATTTGGTTGGATTTTATAGGTGACGATGGTATTAGTGTTAGTGACCAAGAAACTTGGTGTTTGTGACGAAGGAATTTGGTGTTTCCAAATGTTAGTATTTGTATTTATTTGACCCTTGTGACCAAACTGTGAGATGTTAGTTACACAATAAAATTATTAATAGTTTTTTTTTTAATTTTTTATCATAG